>NC_054826.1:87025375-87328946 GCF_018345385.1 Vulpes lagopus
TGTTTTTTCCTGTGATTTCTTGTTTTGGTGGGAGTAAAACTACTGTATCCTTTTGCAAGTGGAACTCAATCTGTTTTTTATGAAACTTTCTATTGTTGAGACTTAGACTAAAAACACTTGTCACATAATGTCTTCCTGAATTATACCATCTAGAATAAATGTCTTCCTGTTCTGAAATCTAAAAGTTCATTATTACTCACATAATGAAATAAACCGTGACATACTAGCATTACATCCTAATAGATTCTACAATCCTTTCCACTCGTCTTACCTGCCTGCCTGTGGGGATTGTTTTCTTCATCTTTGCAGCATTGTTTTCCTTCCTATAATTCAGTAGTAATTTAATAAATATTTGGTGAATGACCGATTTAAGAAAGTAATAGTAATGAGTAAATTCTACTATTTTCACTGTAAAGTTATAGTTGCTCTAATGAATTACAAAAACACACAGCAGAGTGAAGATTGACAAGTTACCATAGTCTGCACTCCTGCCAGAAAGCAAAATATCTGCTTTTTCTCTTTCTTTGTACAATCATCTGGTCTTATATCCCATCATCTCAGATCATGACATTCAGGCCTGCAGGGCACAACACTAGTCTATCAGGACCCCGTGGCTCTGAAATCATTAAGATCCAAACCAGCCCTGATTTTCCTACCCAGGCTTTTGTGGGAGTGATAAATATGTATATATTTTATATAAGCCACCATGGTTAGAAATTTTTAGTCACTTCTGGCCAAGCCTATTTCTAAATAATATCCAGAACCAGGAAAAAAAAAAAAAACTGGATATGCCTTTGAAAGAGGAAGGAAAGACAATATTCTAGTTATTTCAGAAACACAAGTTTTGGAATATAGTGTAGAGGCTTAATTTTATTTGTGAACATTTTTCAAGAACTTCTCATTCTCCAGATTCCCAGTGGAAAGGAAAAAAATGGTAAATTTGGTCTATATAGTTATCAGTAAATAGCAGCTGCTATTAATTTGGGAACAAAATGGAATGGCACATCTTCCATTGATTAAAAATAATACATGGCTTATAAAAACAAAAATTCATTTGCAGACAGATTAGGTTTTCTTCATAACTCAGACATGATGACATTAATTATGAAATGAGCTTGTCTATTACTTTCAACCTCTAACATGGATTATGTGTTAAAAAACAAAACAAAGTAGAGACAAAATGTGCAAAACTTTCAGAATTAGAAAGTTTAAAAATGTAGATTCTTGAAGAATGTTAGCGTGGAATAATAATCAAGCCTCATTAACTCTAATTAGGCTTCCTGCACACGTACCGAAATTTCACTGCAGCAGGCTTCCTAGGTGGCTGATTTTTTTTGCAGCAAATGCCTATTCAGAGTTTCCTAACAAACAGACTAAATTCTGAGTATTCTAATATACTCCATTTTATTGAAATCTCTTAACCACAGCTTTGATGTTCTTTTTTTTTACATTTGTTTTTATTTAAGTTTGATTGGCAATATGTAGTATAGCACCCATGCTCATCCCATCAAGTACCCTCCTCAGTGCCTGTCACCGGGTCACCCCATCTCCTCACCCTCCTCCCCTTCTGCAACCCTTTGTTCCTTTCCCAGAGTAAAGAATCTCTCATGGATTGTCTCCCTCTCTAGTTTTTCCCCACTCAGTTTCCCTCCTTTCCCATATAATCCCTTTCACTATTTCTTATATTCCACAAATGAGTGAAACCATATGATGATTGTCCTTCTCCAATTGACTTACTTCACTCGGCATAACACCCTCCAGTTCCATCCACATCGAAGCAAATGGTGGGTATTCAACCTTTCTGATGGCTGAGTAATATTCCATTGTATACATAGACCACATCTTCCTTATCCATTCATCTTTAAGTGGACATCAAGGCTCCTTCCACAGTTTGGCTACTGTGGACATTGCTGCCATAAACATTGGGGTGCAGGTGTCCTGGCATTTCACTACATCTGTATCATTGGTAAATACCCAGTAGTACAATTGCTGGGTCATAGGGTAGCTCTATTTTTAACCTTTTGAGGAACCTCCACACAGTTTTCCAGAGTGGCTGCACCAGTTGACATTCCCAACAACAGTGCAAGAAGGTTCCCCTTTCTCCACATCCTCTCCAACATTTGTTATTTCCTGTTTTGTTAATTTTCACCATTCTCGCTGGTGTGAGGTGGTATCTCATTGTGATTTGGATTTGTATTTCCCTGATGGCAAGTGATGCGGAGCATTTTCTCATGTACTTGTTGGCCATATCTATGTCTTCTTTGGAGAAATGTCTGTTGATGTCTTCTGTCCATTTCATGATTGGATTGTTTGGTTTTTTTTGGTGTTGAGTTTAATAAGTTCTTTATAGATTTTGGATACTAGCCCTTTATCTGATATGTCATTTGCAAATATCTTCTCCCATTCTGTAGGTTGTCTTTTAGTTTTGTTGACCATTTATTTTGCTGTGTAGAAGCTTTATCTCTTGATTAAGTCCAAGTATTCATTTTTGCTTTTGTTTCCCTTGCCTTCATAGACGTATCTTGAAAGAAGTTGCTGTGGTCAAGTTCCAAAAGGTGTTGCCTGTGTTCTCCTCTAAGACTTTTGATGGATTCTTGTCTCACATTTAGATATTTCATCCATTTTGAGTTTGTCTTTGTGTATGGTGTAAGAGAATGGTCTAGTTTCACTCTTCTGCATGTGGCTGTCCAATTTCCCCTGCATCATTTATTAAGGAGACTGTCCTTTTTCCAGTGGACATTCTCTCTTGTTTTATTGAATAAAATTCTCTCTTGTTTTATTGAATTGTTCACCATAGAGTTGAAGGACCATTTCTGGGTTCTGTATTGTGTTCCATTGATCTATGTGTCCGTGTTTGTGCCAGTACCACACTGTCTTGATGATCACAGCTTTGTAATACACAGCTTGAAACCTGGCATTGTGATGCTCCCAGCATTGGTTTTCTTTTTCAATATTCCTGTGGCTATTTGAGATCTTTCCTGATTCCACACAAATCTACAAATTATTTGTTCCAACTCTCTGAAGAGAGTCCATTGGATTTTGATAGGGATTGAGATGAATGTGTAAATTGGTAGCATAGACATTTTCACATTATTTATTTCAATCCATGAACATGAAATGTTTTTGTATCCCTTTGTGTCTTCCTCAATTTCTCTCAGAAGTGTTCTGTAGTTTTTACGGTATAGATCCTTTACTTCTTTGGTTCTGTAGTTTTTAGGGTATAGATCCTTTACCTCTTTGGTTAGGTTTATTCCTAGGTACCTTATGCTTTTGGGTTCAGTTGTAAATGGGATGGATTCCTTAATTTCTCTTTCTTCAGTCTCATTGTGAGTGTATAGAAATGCCACTGATTTCTGGGCATTGATTTTGTATCCTGCCACATTGCCGAATTGCTATATGAGTTCTAGCAATCTTGGGGTGGAGTCTTTTGGGTTTTCTTTTTTTTTTTAAGATTTTATTTATTTATTCAGGAGAGACACACAGAGAGAGGCAGAGACAAAGGCAGAGGGAGAAGCAGGGTCCACGCAGGGAGCCCCACGTGGGACTCGATCCTAGGTCCCCAGGATCACACCCCGGGCTGCAGGCAGCGCCAAACCACGGTGCCACCAAGGCTGCCCTCTTTTAGGTTTTCTATGTACAGTAACATGTCATCTGTGAAGAGGGAGAGTTGGACCTCTTCTTTGCCAATTTGAATGCCTTTTATTTCTTTTTGTTGTCTGATTGCTGAGGCAAGGACTTCCAGTACTATGTTGAATAGCAGTGGTGAGAGTGGACATCCCTGTCATGTTCCTGATCTTAGGGGAAAGACTCCCAGTGCTTCCCCATTGAGAATGATATTTGCTGTGGGATTTTCGTAGATGGCTTTTAAGATGCTGAGGAATGTTCCCTCTATCCCTACACTCTGAAGAGTTTTAATCAGGAATGGATGCTGTACTTTGTCAAATGCTTTCTCTGCATCTAATGAGAGGATCATATGGTTCTTGTTTTTCCTCTTGTTGATGTGATCTATCATGTTGATTGTTTTAAGAGTGTTGAACCACCCTGCATCTGGGAGATAAGTCCCCTTGGTCATGGTGGTGAATAATCCTCTTAATGTACTGTTGGAACCTATTGGTCTATAATTCTCCTTTTTGGTGGGGTCTTTGGTTTTGTAGACAAGGTGAAGCTGGCCTCATAAAATGAATTTGGAAGTATTTCCTCCATTTCTATCCTTTGAAACAGCTACTAAACATCTTTAACAGACTAGGTATTAGTTTTTTTTTTTTTAATGTTTGATAGAATTCTCCTGGGAAGCCACCTGGCCCTGGACTTTTGTGTCTTGGGAAGTATTTGATGACTGCTTCAATTTCCTCCCTGGTTATTAGCCTGTTTGGGTTTTCTATTTCTTCCTGTTCCAGTTTTGATAATTTGTGGGTTTCAGAAATGCATCCATTTCTTCTAGATTGCCTAATTTTTTGTCATATAGCTGCTCTAATATGTTTTTAAAATCGTTTATATTTCCTTGGAATTGGTTGTGATCTCTCCTCTTCATTCATGATTTTATTAATTTGTGTCTTGTCTCTTTTCTTTTTAATAAGGCTGGCTAGTGGTTTATCTATCTTATTAATTCTTTCAAAGAACTAACTCCTGGCTTTGTTGATCTGTACTACAATTCTTCTGGTCTCTATTTCATTGAGTTCTGCTCAAATCTTTATTATCTCCTTCTTCTGTTTGGTGTAGGTTTTACTTGTACTTTCTCCAATTCCTTTAGGTGTGAGGTTAGCTTGTGTATTTGAGTTTTTTCCAATTTTTTGAAGGAGGCTTGTATTGTGATGTATTTCCCTCTGAGAACTGCTTTTGATTTATCCCAAAGATTTTGAATGGTTGTATTTTCATTTTCAGTAGTTTGCATGAGTCTTTTTAATTCTTCTCTAATTTCTCAGTTGACCCATTCATCTCTTAGTAGGATGCTCTTTAACTTCAATATGTTTGAGTTTCTCCCAAATTTCTTCTTGTGATTGAGTTCCAGTTTCAAATTATTGTGGTCTGAAAATATGCAGGGGATAATCCCAATCTTTTGGTATCTATTGAGACCTGATTTGTGACTCATATGTGGCCTACACTCTAGAAAGTTCCACGTGTACTTGAGAAGAATAAATATTCAGTTGCATTTGGATAAAAAGTTCTGTATATATCTGTGAAATCCATGTGGTCCAGTGCATCATTTAAGGCCCTCATTCCTTTGGTGATGTTCTGCTTATAATATCTATCATTTGCAGAAAGTCCCGTGTTGAAGTCTTCTACTATTAGTGTATTATTATCGAAGTATGTCTTTACTTTGGTTATTAATTGATATACTTGGCAGCTCACACATTTGGGGCATAACTATTCATGATTTTAGGTCTTCTTGTTGGATAGACCCTTTACGTATGCTATAGTGTCCCTCTTCATCTCTTACTATAGTCTCTGGTACAAACTGTAATTTATCTGATATGAGGATTGCTATCTCAGCTTTCTTTTGAGGACCATTTGGATGGTAAGTGGTTCTCCACCTTTTCATTTTCAGGCTGGACTCGTCTTTAGGTCTAAAATGAGTCTCTTGTAGACAGCATATAGATAGATCTTGCTTTTTTATACAGTCCATTACCCTGCATCTTTTGACAGGATAATTTAGCCCATTCCTGTTCAGAGTAACTATTGAGAGATATGAGTTTAGTGTCATCATATTACCTATTCAGTCACTGTTTCTGTGAATTTTTTCTCTGGGCTCCCTCTTCTTTTACAGGGTCCCCCTTAATATTTCTAGCAGAGCTGTTTTGGTGGTCACATATGCTTTCAGTTTCTGCCTATCTTGGAATCTCTTTATCTCTCCTTCTATTCTGAATGACAGCCTTTCTGGGTAAAGTATTCTTGCTGGGTGTTCTTCTCATTTAGGATCCTGACTATATCCTTTCTGCCCTTTCTGGCCTGCCAGGTCTCTGTGGAGAGGCCTGCTGTTAATCTGATATTTATCTCCATATAAGTTAAGAATCTTTTGTCTCAAACTGCATTAAGAATTTTCTCTTTATCTTTGGAATTTGCAAGTTTCACTATTAAATGTTGAGGTGTTGAACAGTTTTTATTGATTTGTTTTTTTTGCAGGGGCCTCTCTATCTCCTGGATCTGCATGCTTGTTTCCTTCCCCATATTTGGGAAGTTCTCAGCTATGATTTGTCAAATATACTTCGTGGTCCTCTCTGTCTCTCAGTCTCTTCTGTAATCCCGATTAGACATATATTCTTCCTTCTCAATCTATCATTTATTTCCCTAAGCCTTTTCTCATGGGCTTTTAATTGGTTTTCTCTTTTTTTGTCAGCTTCCTTCCTCGCCATCAATTTGTCTTCTATGTCACTCACTCTCTCTTCTACCTCATTAACCTTAGCAGTTAGAACACCCAGTATTGATTGTATCTCATTTAGTCTTACTTTTTATTTTGGCCTGATTAGATCTCAATTCTTCAGTAATGAAGTCTCTAGAATCCTTTGTGCTTTTTTCCAGAGCCACCAGTAGTTTTACAACTGCTCATGAATTGACTTCCCGATATCATATTTAAATCCAAATTCTGTAACTCTGTGACAGAGAGTATTGTTTCCAGTTTTTTCTTTCTCGGTAAATTCTTCCTTCTAGTAATTTTGTCCAATGTAGGGTGTAGGTGGTATGAGCGGGCTGAGTCAAAAATATCTACCATGGGGCAGCCCCGGTGGCAGTGGTTTAGTGACGCCTGCAGCCTGGGGTGTGATCCTGGAGACCTGGGATCAAGTCCTGCGTCAGGCTCCCTGTGTGGAGCCTGCTTCTCTCCCTCTGCCTGTGTCTCTGCCTCTCTCTCTCTCTCTCTGTCTCTATGAATATATATATATATATTCATATATATATATTCATATATATATTCATATATATATATATATATATATATATATATATATATACCATGACCTATGTAAAATACACCCTAGATGATTCTGACGAGGTCAGAGACTGGAAAATAAAACAAAAAGAACAGAACAAAATAAAACAAAATGACCACTAAAGTGAAAAACAAATTTTAAAATAAAGTGGTAAGAATAAAAAGCCAAAAACCAAAAACAAAGAGAAAGAAAAAGGAAAAAGAAATATAAGTAAAGAGAAAAAAGTGGGTAGGGTGGTGGTAGTGAAGAAGTTGTAGTGGAGAGAGAATGTAGTCTACCTGAGAGGTCCTAGAGGGTGATCCTCTTGGTTCTGAGTGTATTAAGTTCTGTATGTTTGAAGATGCTCAATCCCAAAATCATATAGACCAGCAATACTTATAGAAAGCTCCAACATTGACCACCAAAACATAAAAAAGATAAATGAGGGGGGCAGAATGGGAAAGAAGAAAGAATATAATCTCATAGAATGAACCAACACAGTGTTCCACTTAGTTCTGGGTGTATGTTGGTCGTGTTTTAGAAGGTACTAACTTCTACCATTGTAAAACAAAATGTGGCAGAAAAAAACAAAAACAAATACCCATATTTCATATATCTACCAAAATTAAATTGAATAAATTGAAGGAAATCCAGAAGCAAAAAATATATCTAAGATGTGTAATTGTAGAAATATGAAAGTCAAAAAGGAAAAAAACTTAAAAATGAAGACTTGGTAAAATATTGTAGTTAAGGTGGGAAAAAAGAAAAAAAAGGTGGGAAAAAAGAAAAAAATATTGGAAATTTTTAGTCTGATGTAAAAACAAGTTGTAATGGAAAAGGAAAAAAGAGGACCCTCTAATTCTATATACTATTTTCCCTCGGTCCTGGAGCTTTCCAGTGCTTTTGTTCAGTAAACTTGCTCTTTCCTTTTTCTTTCAGCTGGTCTTTTGGGAGAGGGTCTTGCTGTGCTGATTCTCAAGTGTGTGTGCCTGAGGGAAATGTCCCACCCCCTGCGGGGTGCTGGGCCCAGTGTGAGCTGTTTACCCCATGAGGCCTTTCTTCCCTGGAGGCCCCGCCTCTCCCCAGCATGGGGTGAAACAAGGATGAAAAAGAACACTGGTAGAGGCCAGCTCTCCAGCTCAGGAATCTAGCTCCCTGTGAGTAACTAACCATAGCTTCTAGTCCGCATTAGCCTGCATGCTCCCAGGCCAGTCCGGGTTCACTGATCTGCACAGCGTGGGGGTGCCCAGTAGCAGGAGTTCTCTCGTCCCATGCCCCCCCCCAGCTTCTGCTCCCATGCCCCCCCCCCAGCTTCTGCCTGTCCTGCTTTGTCCACCTGGGCACCCTGGGATCTGGGGCCCTGTGCCACTGGACCCGTGCTCCTGGGGGCCGCCTCTCTCAAGGGAATGGGCTATAGCTACCTCCATTCGTTGCCAGCCTCTATGGTAAAGGAAGCTCTGGAGCCGGCCTGCCTATCCCACTGGCTTCTCCCAAATGCCAGAGGGCTATGTGCCCCAGCCCTTTACAGAGACCAGACCATGGTTTGCCGTGAGCTTCTCCCCGGCCCCCCTCCTCTACTGGTGACGACTACGGGAAACTGGAGGCTTCACTGCCCCTCCTGTAATTCTGTCCGACTTCCCTGCTAAGCACTTTTCTGTCAGGGAAATTCCAGCGTGGATTTTTAAGGTTGCTGCTTCTCCAGAGCTGGGCTTTCTTGCCCCAGAGGTCCTCGCGGCTACACTTTAGCCCTGCTACTCGTGGGGTTCCCCCTCATTATTATTTTTATTTTTTCTTCACCTTCCTACCCTTTAGAAGTGAAAACTTTTCTCTGTAGTGTTCTGGCTGTTCTCTCTTTACGGCTCAGGTTGAATTCATAGGTGTTCAGAATGTTTTGAAAGTGATCTTGGTAAGTTTGTGGGGCTAGGTGAGTTGAGGATGCCTACTCTTCCACCATCTTGCCCCCTCTCCCTCCCAGCTTTGATGTTCTAGAAAGTTTATCTTTATAAAGTATGCATGTTTCACAAAGGCAGAAATCAGAAAGCTACGTTTTGTCTTATTATATACTTATTCTGCATCTCACCTTTTGCACAGTTCAACATACCATACATGATTGGCTAATGTTAGAAGTACATCTGAAAATGTCGTGATTAATTTAAATTATTTCATAGAACCAAATCAGCATTACCAAATGGGGGAGGTTTTCTTTGTATGACCTTACTGTTCATTCCACTTTGATTTATGGTGAGTTAGTTCCCGATCTCCCTCACTATGGTGTAAACTCTCTGAGGATAAGAAAATGTCACCCTCATTTTTTGTTGCTGTTCCTTCTATACCTTGACTCTGCTTTATTCAATAAATGCCATCAGCTCAATGAAGTGAACCAACTTTTTTTTTCTAAAGTGGGAATGTAACTAAAAAGGATGAAACAAAACCCAACACCTCACACTGAATAATTTGTAAATTCTCTAAGCAGAGTTTGTTATGGAGCCCGACCAGTACCAAGAACTCTTTTGTCTATTTTTCAGTAAGGGTGGCAAAAAATGCAGCTCATGGGGATTGATGTCCAGCTTGGTCCTATGAGTGGGAAGGCACTGGATGTTTACAGTTAGCAAACCTTGATTGCCTGAGTGGTGCCAAGGTGATTAGTATTAGAATGTATTTCTTCAGTGTATTCTATAAAACCCACTAGGGCAATGCAGAATGGCTCACTGAACACTGACTGAGCTACACTTGAATTTTACAGTATTAGCTATGCATTGTAAGCTTCTAAATGGATGTTACTTGATTGCAACTAAATGGTCCCTTGGTTGCTTCCAACTGGACATTGCTAAGCAATACTAAGCAAATGACAAAAAAGTTGTTGGCATAAGAAGTTTAAGGTTGTTATAAACAAACTTACTTTCTATGTTTTTCAGTTCATATGGTAAAAAGTAGCTTCTCATACAGTTCTCATATTCACAACTCTGTTGAAGAGAGCAGATGGACTGAGCCTAATAATTCAATGTTTAATTCCAAATTTTGGGAGTTGTTTGATTCAGACGTGTCCCTAGACCCATCACCTGAGCCCAAGCAAGTGGGTTCATGATATAGGTGTGGCTACTTCCACTGAAACATTAGGAAGTGTGTGTAATGGCACAGAGTCTGTAGAAAAGGACACAGGGGTCCTAAGACAATAACATAGATGCCTGATGTGATGGATATTTGGATATTCATACTGGTACTCTGCCATCCAATGGGAAATTCCACTTTTATTTGAAAGAAAAAAATAAGCATGAGCACATCAGGCTCATTTGTCAAGGAAAAAAATAGAGTGACCTGGATCTGTGATGTTTCATAACATAATCAAACATTGAAGTAAGGAGGATCTCAAAAGCTCTTCTGTGGCCAATTTTCACATTTTACTTGATTGAACCTGACAGCAGCTATATATGTTTATATTTATATTTATAATCCAATTCAATTAATAAGCTTAAACTTAATTACATTTCACAGAGAGAAAGGCAATAGGTGTGCTCCTGCAACTATGTATGAGCACCAACACATTTCCACGATGGTTTCTCGAGGAGTGTTGATTCTAGAATCAAGGTAATCCTTCAATTAAAAATGACCTATTTCATTCCGAATTTATAAAACAAATGAACAGGTGCTTAAATGTCAGGAAACTTCTTTTAATAATGTCCTCATTATTTTTTTTCTTTCTGACTCTTAACAAAGTTTGAAGTATTACCAAGATGAAGTTGCTTTTTTCACAGGAGATCCCTGTGAGGAGCCTGTTTCTCCCTCTGCCTGTGTCTCTGCCTCTCTCTGTGTCTCTCATGAATAAATAAATAAAATCTTTTTTTTTAAAGTAAAAAGTAAAAGACAAATACAGAAAAGCAGAAAGAGAAATTTAAAATAACCTAGGACCCCTTAACTTACGGATAAAATCCTATGAGCCTTCAAGTCATTTTCTATGCATCTATTTACACATAAGCATATATATTTGAGTGCTTTCCTGCCCCTCTTCTCTGAAGCTTCACTTTCCATGGTTCCAGCTACCTGCCACATCCCAAGGCCCATGTGATTCACTCCACGGGGGCGTGTTATTCTCTTACATCATCGCAAGAGGGGTGAGTGCCACTCTGTAAAATATTTTGAGAGAGACCCCATTCACATAACTCTTATTGCAGTATATTGTTATACTTCTTTTTTATTATCAGTTATTGTTGTTAATCTCTTTCCAATTTATAATTAAACCTTATCACAGGTATGGATGTATAGGAAAAGGTGTAGGATGTAAACATTTTAGTACTATCCATGGATTCAGACATCCAGTGGGGATCTTGGAATACCCCCTGTAACTCCTTTTATTAAACATTGCAAAATGCTAAAAAAAAAAAAAAAAGAAAAGAAAAAATACCATGTTCAAAGTGATTGGTTTTCAATTTCTATTGATAATGCCTGTTCCCAGTACATAGCTATTTTTTTTTCAGTAAATTCCCTCTGTCATAAATGTCATGATTTTCATCTAATGCACAAATCCAAGTTTCTCTGAAGCAATACCAGAATTATCTAAATCAACAGAAATATTTTCTTTTTAAAAAATTTATTTGAGAGACAGAGTATGAGTGAGTGAGAGGAACAGATAGGGAGAGAGAGAATCTCAAGAAGACCGCCACTAACCCACTAAGCACAGAGCCCCACGGAGGGGGGCTCCGTCCCAGGACCCTGAAATCATGACCTGAGCTGAAACCAAGAGTTGGCTGCTTAACCAGCTAAGCCACCCAGACGCCTTTCAACAACTTTTCAAGTGAAATAAAATATGACATCAGAGTAATGTTATTTTCAGAAAGTTATGTTCTTTGGTTGAGATTTGAAGTGAGAACTAGAACATAAGCTGGGAAGTGATTAATTTTTTTCTTAATATTAATAGGTATTTAAAATAGATCTATAAGGAGGACAATTGCTTTTAATTTTGATAACTAGTATTTTTAAAGAGAGAGCACATGAAATAAGAATGTGCAATCAAAATAAGAATTCTATTTATAAATAGCTCTTTTGGTCACTATATGCTTTCAATTCTAAATTTCTTATATGGAATCAATAAGTAATGGCCATTGTCTTATGTTAGTAATAGTATGGTTTTATTTTACCAATATTTTGGAGAAACTCAGAAATTTTCCATTAACAAATATTTCAACTTGTAGTTTATACATTGCTTGGATTTTCTGGCTTTGTTTCTTTCTCCTTGTTGAGTTTCTAGATCATTGTTTCTTAAAGAACAACATAAGTCAGAATATTCTCCCCAGATTGGTTGTTATGTGTACAGATTCCTGGGCCCTAGCTTAGGTATCCCGTACTGCAACATTAGAATTTCTAGGTCCCAAGTTCAGAATTGGAATTTTTACAAATTTCCCAGATGATTTTCTGAAGAGTAAATTTTAAGAAACCATGAACTTACAGATGGAATCTGGATATTAGGGAATCCCTGAGTGGCTCAGTGGTTTAGCACCTGCCTTCGGCCCAGGACATGGTCCTGGAGTCCCGGGATCGAGTCCCACGTCAGTCTCCCTCCGTGGAACCTGCTTCTCTCTCTACCTGTGTCTCTGCCCCTCTCTCTGTGTCTTTCATGAATAAATAAATAAAATATTTTTTTAAAAAGGAATCTGGATGTTAAAGTTTCATGAACTTGAAAGATCAATGAAAATATGTTCATTTCAATCAAATTCCTACCTGTTATAATTTAGTAATAAATGACATCCATCTAATTTAACTCAGGGTCCCACTTCTATAGAGACTTGATTCTTCTGCCCTCACAATACTTTTGTGTCTATAGGAAATTAGAACACTGGGCATTTTTCCTTGAAAAGTGAGTTGATTGTATAGGTCAGCCTTCATTGGGAAAATTTTCTTAACCTATTTTACTGTAGTAATTGTATAAGTATCTATATTTTAACATTTTTGTAAAAGCAAAGATGTGCAGAGGGAGAGGGAGAAGCATGCTCCCCGCTGAGCAGGGAGCCCGACATGGGGCTCAATTTCAGGACCATGGGATCATGACCTGAACCAAGGGCAGATACTTAACTGACTGAGCCACTCAGGTGCCCTGGAACCTTATCTTTACAGATAATAAAGGGTATCATTCCAAACATGACTAGTTTGCCCTTCACAAAGAAAGTACTATGATATCTCAAATGGTAGTTCTCATATTTTTCTGTTACTGTGTATGTTTGAGATTTAAATATGCATACATTGAGACATGGACTTAAATGGTCATTAATCCTATAACCCTGAAAATATTTTCTTTGATATATATCTTTGGCTATATTTTCACATTCACTATGAATTTTCTCCCAAATACAATACTGGATAATTAGTGGTTTTAGGTCAATAAACAACAATAAACTAGCAAAATCCAACACAATTCAATTTAAGAAAACCCAATAGTATAAAAATACACTGGAATTGATACACCTGGGTGGATCAGTTGGTCAAGCGTTCAACTCTTCATTTTGGCTCAGGTCATGATCTAATGGGTCATGGGACCATGCCACATGTGAGACTCCACACTCAGCCAAGAGTCTGCTTGAAAATTCTCTCCCTCTGCCTCTCTGTCTGCTTGTGAACATGTTCTCTTTCTCTCTCTCTCAAATAAATCTTTTTTAAGAAGTGACACTTTAATAAAAATGATCACAAGCATGACAATCAAAACATAATTTCACAAAGGTGGAAGAAAAATCTTGAGATATATTAAATTTTAACAGCTTCTTTAAGTTTTCAAATGTATTTTTCTTAATTCAGGTTAGTAATTAACATTTATGCTTAAATGATCCAATTATGCAGAATTCTACATATAATTGTTTAAATATATTGTGTGCCATTTGCTTGAGACTTAAAATCATCATAAGAAAATATAAAGCTCTTTTACTGAATCAGTTTGTTAAAATGCAAAAACTATTATCAAGAAGAGTTCCTTAGATAGATGACACATTGAGGTATATTGATTGACTTCAAATGTCCTACAAAGGACATTTAGAGGCAAGCTGCGATTTCTAACAACAAAGCAAGAAACCAAGAATACCCTGTTTAGAAGATTAAAGGCAGCAAGAGCTATTGTGTAAAAGTAATAACTAATATTTAGTACTTTTTCTTTGGATAACATGGGGGAATAATGTTACAGAGGTTCAGAAATGTGATTTTCCAGGAACTAAAAAAAGCAAACGATCCACATCTTCCTTAACTGCAATAATGCACACTGATTCATGATCTCTGATTCATTGACTGACATGTAAAACACAGCAAATAAGCCAATATATTTATTTATTTTTATAGCTTTGGCTTCTTTCCTCATTATTTTATGCCTACCTTTATTTTATGACGTTTGTCCTTTCTGTGGTTTTCTAGTGACTAATTTCTCTCCTCAGTATGTTTCATATTTTGTATTTTTACATGTCTGTTAGTTTATTATTGAATCCTGCACTTGCAAATGATACATGGGTGAACATCTGAATTTTATTCTCTTTGTTTAAAGGTGCAATGTTTAATTCAGTAACTGCTAGCTACATTTGGCAATTGGCCATTTAAATTAGAATTTATATTAATTCAAGTTAAATAAAATTTAAAATTCCACTTCTTAGTCACTAGTGACATTTTAAACGTGTGATGTCTACATGTTATGGCTACTGTATCAGCACATGAAAAAGAATATTTCCATCAGATCATAACGTTCTATCAGATGCTGCTGCTTGAGTTTTGTTTTGGCAGATGGGTAGCTACTTGCAGATCAACTTAAACTTTTTGAGACTCATATTTTAGCTCTCTCATGGCAGCTGTCCAGTATTTATTGTAGGCCAATTCTAGCTCTTTTACTAAGCTTTGGCCCTTCTGGGATTTCTATGGAATGCCTGACGTGTTCAATGAATTGTTTCACTTGGTCCGCTTGGAACTCCAGTGTCCCTGATGCATGTGAATGCTCTAAGACATTTTCAGCTAGCCACAACTGGGGACTTGTTAAGGTTAGTATTTAGACAATAACATTGGTAGACCACTGTTCTGCAATTTTTCTCTGTTCCTTCCTCTCTGTTCCTCTGACTCATATATTCTAGGTGCTTCATGCTCCCTGACTTCTCATGTCTACCTCCTCAACTTAGGAAGGATATTATAGCCTATGTAGATTTTCCTGTTTGCCTCATGGTCTGCAAAATGTCTGGGTGGGGGACACCAAGGTGGTGTAGTTGGTTGAGCTCCCAACTCTTGCTTTTGGTTCCAGGTTGTGATCTCAGGGTCTTAAGTTCAAGCCCCGTGGCAGGCTCTGTGCTGAGCATGGAGTCTGCTTGAGATTTTCCCTCCTTATCTCCCTCTGGCCTTATCCCCCGCCCCCTTGCCCCTTCAAATGAATAAATAAATATGTATTTTAAAAAGTCTCAAAGGATAAATCCAAGGCAGTTGCAGGGTTTTCTTTGTTTATTTTCTTTCTCTTGGGAATAACTATTCTACTTCATCAGTTATATAATGTGAAAAGAAGATATTCACAGAAGTTATCCAATTTTCCAGTCTTTCTGGTGAGATAGCAAAGACAGGACATAACTGGTATTACTTGCTAATACTTTGTTCAGGATTTTGTGTCTGTGTTTATGAGGATACTGGTCATTTGTTTTTTGTAGTGTCTTTCTAGGCCACAATGTTGACTTATTGCCATAGACTGAGTCATGGCTCCCCACAGGAATCCACATCCTCACCTCCAGATCTTGTATGTTATCGCATGTCAAAAAGTGATGCAAATGTGATTTAAATAAGGACCTTGAGATGGGGAGTGCATTCTGGATTATCCTGCTGGCCCCAATTCATCCCATGGTTCTTATAAGTGGAGAATCTTTCTGAGCTGAGCTTTGAAGGAGATGTGGCTACGGAGGGGTGGAAGTACTGTGACAGGAGGACTCCACCCTCTAGTCCTGGCTCTGAAAATAGAGGGAGTACTCCATCATCCAAGAAAGAGAGGCAACCTTTGTAAGATGAAAAGTGAGCAAACAGATTCTCCTTTAGAGACTGTAGAAAGTATCAAAGCTCTGCAAACACCTTGATGTTAGCTTGGTGAGGTTCATGTTGAATTTCTAATTTACATACATGGAAAATAATAAATTTTTGTTGTTTCCAGACCCTGCATCTGTGCAATTTGTTATAGTAGCAGTAAAAAGTGAATACACTTGGGTTATGCTGACAACATAAAACACATTTGGAAATGTTCCTTCTTCCACTATGGTGTGAAAAATTTGTATGCAATTGGTATTCTTTTCCTTTAAATAATTATAGAACTCACAGTGAAAGCACACTGTGTCCTAGAGTCATTTTTTTCAAGATTTGTATTTATTTAGTTAACAGAGAGAAAGAGACAGAGATAGAGATAGAGAGCACCAGTGGGGAGGAAAAGGAGAAGCAGGCTCCCCGCAGAGCAGGGAGCCCTAAGGAGGGCTCAATCCCAGAATCACTGGAACATGACCTGAGCCAAAGACAGAAGCTCAGAAGTGACTGAGCCACTCAAGTGCCCATCCTAGAGGGACTTTTATTCAAAGGTTGTAATTACAAGTTCAATTTGTTTAAGAGATACCATCTATTGAGATTGTCTATAATTTCCTTCTGTTAGCTTAATCAATAGGTTGTATCTTTGAAAGTATTTTCTTTTCAATATTGTCAAATTTGTGTACCTGAAATTGTTCATAATGTTCCCTTATTTATTTTATTTTATTTTTTTAGTTATTGTAATATCTCTATTGGTGTCTTATGTCCTCTCTCATTCACAATAAAGAAAATTTGAACTTTTCCCCTCAGTTTGGCTAATTTTAAAATTTTATTTCTTTTTCAAAGAACACTTTTTTCTTTTCATATGTTTACATAATTCAACCATAATTTGCTTGGAATTGACTACTTTTATACCTTGGTTTAGATTATAGAGGAAACTTGAGTTGATGATGAAAAAGAAAAAGAAAGAAAGAAAAGAAAAACTTTAAACAATTATTTCTTCAAAAATTTTTCCTGCATATTTCTCCTTTCTGAAATGAGAATTTATAAGTGTTAGAACATTTAATATTATCTTTCATGTCACTGATATTCAACTCATTTTAAAAAACACTATTAATCTCTTTGCTTCAACCTGAATACATCTTGTTGGCATATCTTTGAGGTCCCTCTTCTTCCCTACTACACAGTCCAATTTTCTGTTTAGTCTAATCAGTGAAAATTTAATTCCAATTGTTGAATTTTTGTTTTGAATTTTCTTTATTGTGTATATTATCATTTTTTGAAGTGTTGTATCTATTAACACATCACAGCCATATTTCTTGCAAATTCTTTTATATATTTACAATAATTGTTTTAAATATCTTGCTTTCTGATTTTAATAACTAAGCCATATAGGGGGCCATTTTTGTTAATTATATATTCTCTTTATTACAAGCCAACTTTTCCCCTATTTATGATCATCTCATATTTTTATTTTGTTCCTGACATTGTATGTAGAACAGTGGAAACACACCTCTCTCTCCCTCTCTCTCATCCTCTCTCTCTCTCTCTCTCTTTCTCTCTCTCTCTATATATATAGGTATATATATATACATCTGTTTTTAATATTTTATTAAAACATATATACATCTGTTTTTAATATTTTGAAGATATATATATGTAGATATATATACATATTTGTTTATCTAATTTATAAAACCTACTCTCTTAGCAACATTCAAAAACATAATATGGCATTATTAACTATAGTCATCATGCTGTATATTACATTCCCAAAACCTATTTATTTTATAACTGAAAGTTTATACCTTTCATCCCTTTCCCTCATCCACTGCCTCTGGCAACCACCAATATATTTTCTGTTTGTATGAGTTCAGTGTTTTAGATTCCACATATAAGTGAGAACATAGAGTATTTGCCTTTCTGTATGATTTATCTTACTCAGTATAATATCTTCAAGGTCCATTCATGTTGTCACAATGGCAGAATTTCCCTCTTTTAAGGCTGAAAAATACCCAGATGCATATATAAATCATGTTTTCTTTTTTTTTTTAAGATTCTATTTGATTTTTCATGAGAGACAGAGAGAGAGAGAGAGAGAGAGAGAGAGAGAGAGAGAGGCAGAGACACAGAGGGATAGCAGGCTCCATGCAACGAGCGCGATGTGGGACTCGATCCTGGGACTCTAGGATCTGGGCCGAAGGCAGGTGCTAAACCACTGAGCCACCCAGGGATCCCCTAAATCATATTTTCTTTAACCTTTTATCTATCTGTCATTGTTTCTATGCCTTGGCCTTTGTAAATAATGCTGCAATCTACATGGAGGGCACAGCGTCTCTTTGAGATGGTGATTTTGTTTCTTTCAGATATATAACCAGAAGTAGAATTGCTGGATCATATGGTATTTCTGTTTTTAATATTTTGAAGATCCAGTGCCTGGGTGGCACAGTCAGTTGAGAGTCCCATTCCTGATTTTGGCTCAGGTCATGATCTCAAGGTCATGAGATTAAGCTCCTCATGGGATTTTATGCTCAGCATAGAATCTGTTTGAGTTTCTCTCTTTTCCTTTTCCTCTGTCCCTCCTGCTCATACTTTCTCTCTCTAAAATAAATTAACTAAAAATATTTTGAGGAAACTCCATGCTTATTTTCATTGGCTGCACAAATTTACATTTCCACCAACAGTGCACAAAGTTTCCTTTCCTCCATATGCTCACTAACACATGTTGTCTCTTATATTCCTGATGATAGCCATTCTAATAGATAAGTAATATCTCATATTTTCAATTTGCATTTCCCTCAGGATTAGTGACCTTGCACACATTTTCATGTGTCTGTTGACCATTTGTATGTCTTCTTTGGAAGAATATCTAGTTATATCTTCACACTTTTTAATCAGATTGTGTGTTAGTTTGCTATTGACTTGTATGAGTTATTTATATATTTTGGAAATTAACTCCTTGCCAGGTATGTGGTTTGCAAGTATTTTCTCTTGTTCAGTAGGCTGCCTTTTCATCTTATTAATGATTTTGTTTGCTTTGTAGAAGATTATTACCTTGATGTGGTCCCACTTGTTTACTTTTCCTTTTGTTGTCTTGCTTTTGGTGTTAAATTTAAAAACAATCATTGTCAAGACCTATATCAAGGAACTTATTCTATGTTTTTGGTTTCTTCCTCCAATAATTTGATGGTTTCAGATTTTACATTCAAGTTTTTAATCCATTTTCAGTTAATTTATTTAGGTTGATTTCTTCTGTGATTATCCAAACTGGGTCTTCACCACATTCTTGATCTTGTTGGCATGTGAGCTCCAAGAGTGTGGATTGTTTTTGTAGGTATTTTGGTTCCCCTTTTGGATTCAACCAGTTCTGGCATCCATGAACTCTGAGACTGTGAAGACCTCTGTTTCTTCTTTGTGCTCTTCAGCCCCTTCATCACTTCCTCTCACTTACTAAAACTCAGGGAGAATGATTCCCCCAATGAGTATATTCTTGTATCTAGTGTTCTTTCAATTTCAATTCTCCCTTTTAGTCCACAGAATTTTTAAGCATCAGCTGATTTCTCTTTCTCCCTATACTATATCTCTATGTACAGTCACCTTCCTCTTTTGTCTGCTTCCTCTTTTATCTACTTTGCTTGGGCATGCCACTCTGTCTTTATGCTTTTATATGACAGGCCCCTTGATGTCCAAAGTTCATTTCCCAAAGTCTCCCTGTATCTACTACACTTTGATAGCCTCATATAAAAAGAGTATGAGGTTTTTTTCCAGGTATTTTCTTGTTTTTACCATGCAAGTAGTTATTTCCCAACATTGTCTATCCTAACAGGAAGTGAAAGTTTTCTCATAAGGTCTAATATTATGATCCATTAATCACTGTGATTGCAATAGCAATAAGACTTTGTCTTTCATGTTTCAATTTTTAAGTTCCTGCAAAATGTTACTGTTGATTCCAGAAAATTAAAAATATATGTGTTTGGCTAAAAATGTTCTTGCATTAGCAGTCCATGACTGAATTTCTTCCAGCTTCATTCATTTAGCAAATACTGAGTTTCTACTATAAACATAGCATTATGATAGATGTTGGAGGATCACAAATAAACAATGTAGTAAGGCAATGTTTTTCTCTAAATACCAAAGGAATATTTCAGAAAAATAATATTTAAAAACAATGATATTAAAAACTGGAACTTATTTTCAGCTGAAGGTCAGAACTGAGGAAAAATTTCTAGTAAAGTCTCAGAATTGAAATATCAGACATGAGTTTGATGCAAGAATCAGAGTTTACAGCTGAAGCATGCATTTCTACCAACTGACACAGAGCAAACTGACCAATTTGAGTGTCTTTGAAATAATTTGTCTCTTGCACTATGACTCAGTTCTGATCACTTACATATCTCTGCCAATAAGAAAAAAGCACAACTGTCATTATTTGCAGTTTTTTTAAATGACATATAGTCAGAATCATTCACTTTCTGCACACTATCTAATTGCATTGAAATTCATTGTAGGAAAAAGTCACACATCAACAGTGGAACAAGTGGTATAGAGTATAGTAGACTTACAGCACTAGATTATTTATAATGCAACAGATAAACTACTGTTGCAAAGCTATAGACAGGAAGTGTACTGGTGCAGTCTTGTTGGAGACTTCAGATTTTCAGGTGCTCCACTGGTTATGTCAGATTTTATGAACTGGTATGAGAAGTGCAATGCATCAAAAAGTGGGTAAACATCCCTTGATGGATGTTTATGGATTAGTGGAGAGTGGGGGAAAACAGCTTGCTTGAGATTACCATACCAAAGTATGAAAGTATCATTTATTCATATTATAGAAATCTGATATGTTGCTGTTTGCACAGGTTCTGCACATGCCTTCAGAGGGTTTAACATTTTCAAAAATTTGCCCTCCATGCTAGAAACTATCTCTTGAAGACAATGGGCTTTGTGACTTTCCATGGACAGAGATTAATCAGCCACCTTCCTAGTTATCCCATGCCATTCTTTATTTCTTAATAGTTTACCGACTAGTACGTAGCATGATGAGGCCTAGCAAGAGGGGCTAACTCTTGATTTTGGCTCAGATCATGATTCAAAGTCCTGGAATCAGCCTCATATCGGTTCCAGAGTCTGCTTTCCCTCTCCCTCTGCTCCTTCCCTACTTGCATGCTCTCTCTCTCTCTCAATAAACAAATAACAACAATAACAAAAATCTTTCTTTAGAAAGGCTTATAGGTACTTTAAAAAGTGCTTAACATCACTCATCATCAAGGAAACGCAAATCAAAGTCACAAAGAGATATCACCTCATACGTGTTACGATAGCTGTTTTTATGTCAAATGTCAAAAAATAACAAATGTTGGCAAAGTGGGGAGAAAAGGGAAATGTTCTTTTTCTTTCTTTCTTTTGTAAAAGTGTACCCAAGGGGGGTCTTGGTGGTTCAGTTAGTTAAACATCTGACTCTTAATTTCAGCTGGGGTTGTGATCTCAGGGTCGTGAGATGGAGCCCTGCATCAGACTCAGAGCTTGGGGGGGGGGAGTCTGCTTCTCCTCCTTTCTCTGCCCCTCCCCCTGCTTGCATGCACTCTCACTCTCTTGTAAATAAATAAATCTTTTTTTAAAAAGTGTACCCCTGTACATTGTTGGTGGAAATATAAACCCTTATAACCATTGTAGAAAGCTGTATGGAGGTCCCTTAAATAAAACCCTAAAAATAGAGGTACCATGTATTTCAGCAACCCTTCTTCTGGACAAATATATAAAGGAAACAAAATTAGTATCTGGAAGAGATGTTGGCATTCCCATGTATATTTCGGCATTATTCACAATAGTCTGTGTTTATGTGTGTGTGTGTGTGTGTTCACATTGTCTTAAAATTAAGGAGATTCTGCTACTTGTGACAACATGGATTAACCTAGATAACATTATGCTAAGTGAAACAAGCCAGACACAGAAAGATAAATGTTGCATGATCTTATTTACAGAGAATTTTTTAAAATATCAGAGTCTGGTCAATCTATTTAGTGCTTTGGCTTCAGGGTTGGTCTACTCAGATATGCTTTTAGTAATTCTCAGCTATTGAACATAAGGTAAAGAGAGTGCTAGGGAATAATATGGAATAGTCCTTGCATGTTTGTCATCTGTTTACCTAACTACCTACTTATGTTTTTTCTAAAATCTATCTATTCATCTGCATATTCTGCACTTACTGATATACTTCTAATAGTCTAAGCAGTCTCTTTGGAAACAGAGGAGATAGAAAAGAAGTGATTATTAATAAATCAATAGATAACTAGAAGGCTAAATGTCTAAAAGCCGGGAATTTACTGAGCAATCGTATAAATCAATAAGATTTAAGTGCCTTTCAAATATGTTTCTCCACATTGGAATTCAATACCAAGCTTAAGGATAATCTTACAATCTACAACGATTGGTACTTATTTAATTGACTTTAATTTTATTGATTGTCACATAAAATGTACTATTGTAAAATATCATTGACACATTTGTTTAAATATTTATTTAAAAATCATCAATATTTATTTAAAACTGTCCACATTCTTTAAAAAGTCTATTTAAACATTTTAATATTTTCCAGTTGAAATTAAAAGTACAATACAGGATAGGAAGGATAATAAAATTTTAATTTAATTTAATTTTTTAAAGGTTATTTATTTATTTATTTATTTATTTATTTATTTATTTATTTATCCATGAGAAACACAGAGAGAGGCAGAGACAGAGGCAGAGGGAGAAGCAAGCTCCATGTAGGAAGCCCGTTGTGTGACTCGATCCAGGGGCTCCAGGATCGTGCCCTGAGCTGAAGGCAGACGCTCAACCGCTGAGTCACCCAGGTGCCCCCCAAATTTAATTTTAAACAAATATGGGCTGCCTTGGTGGCTCAGTGGTTGAGCCTCTGCCTTTGGCTCAGGTCATGATCCCTGGGTGCTGGGATTGAGTCCTGCATGGGCTCCCCAGCAGGGAGCCTGCTTCTCCCTCTGTCTGTGTCTCTCTCTCTGTGTGTCTGTCATGGATAAATAAGTAAAATCTTTTAAAAATTTTTAAAAAGGGGGATCCCTGGGTGGCGCAGCAGTTTAGCACCTGCCTTTGGCCCAGGGCGCGATCCTGGAGACTGGGGATCGAGTCCCACGTCGGGCTCCGGGTGCATGGAGCCTGCTTCTCCCTCTGCCTCTCTCTCTCTCTCTCTCTGTGTGACTATCATAAATAAATAAAAATTTAAAAAATAAATAAATAAACATTTTTAAAAAGTACCTGTTTTATTTTTTAAATTGTATATAATTGAGGAACCTCCAGGATTCACCATATTGTACAGAGTATATTAATTTTAAAATGTATCTAAGAGTTTTTGGAGAAGATAACACAACCATCTATTTTGAAAAGCAAACAAAATGTATGATAAACTAAAAAATAACTGAGTTTCTTTGTAAATTCTTGTCTAAAATAATCTTGGAATAAGTGTTCCATATAGGGAATTATTAATTTGAAGTCTGCATAATTTTGTGAGCAAAGTACTTAAAGAAATAAACTTAGCTGGATTGAAAATACAATGAACTTTCTAAAAAAGCATTTTATTTCTGTAAGAACAAAATATCGTAGTGTTAAAATGTTTAGCTACACATGTGAGAAGAATTAGCAGAAGACTCATAATATAAACTGGTAGATGTGTGGTCTTTTGATTTTTTTAACCTCAAAAATAAAAATGTCAGTTATTTCACTAGTAAAACCTGGGCTATTGGGGAATAAGAGAGAATTACAAGCTGAGACAAACAAACTAAACAAAACCATAGGCACGACCAATGAAACAAAGGAGAGGCACTTTTTTTTTTTTTTTTGAAAAGGGAGTGAGTTGGAAAGGCTATTATAACAAGAAGTCTTTGGAGTAAAGTGGGAGTTTGAAGTATGGTGGTTCTCATTAGCTGAGCTGTTGCCCCCGGGAGATAAGGAAAGTGTCTCAGGCTGAAGAGTAGAGTAGTATCTGGTGCAAGGTGAAATCCCTGTAAGGTCCAGTCCATCTCTTCCTATTGGGTCTGCAATTGACTACTAGTGAGGGTTTGAGAACTCCTTCTGCTGAAACCTCCATACTCCTTACTAGTGAGGTTTCCTGTTGCTAATATTCACATTTTCAGATCAGCTGTCTTATTTCCTCCTCATCTTCCTGAGTTCTAGAAGCAACAGACCTTCTCTATGATGCTCAGATGAAGAGTTGGGAGGATTATTTTTGATTCAAATATTCAGCGATCATTTAAATGAAGAGTAAATCAGCAGAAGACAGCAACAACAAAACTGTGATGTTTGTGGAACAATGATTGAAATGCCAATTGTCTTCACATATTCAATGTGGGGGGGGTGTATGCATGTGCAGGTGCATGTTAGCAGAGGACATCGCCCTCATACCATGTCATTAAGAGCTTCCTTTTAGGAATATAGAACTAGCATGTTTGGAACATCATCATCACTTATTTTGTTCAATTTAAACCTGTGTACTATAAGAATTATATCATGTGTTGAGGTTTAGTCAGGAGTTTTCTCTTTCAATTTTTGTTTTCTTTCATAAACTCTTGCTGGCTCAAAATGTATATGTGAATTCCATCTCACATATGCTGTGATGTTGGAGGAAATTCAGTCTTATTCTAACCCTTACTGATAATGGGAATTGACATGGTGCCCTTCACACAAGGAACAAAGATTTTTATTCCCATAAAATTTCATTGATAAAGAATAAGCATTTTTCTCAGTCTAAATTTGATGTCTATTGAGGTAGAAGAAAATGAATGATTGGCTCTGAGTCCAGTAAATTATGAAAAGATCTGGAATTAACCCTTAGCATTCCCTATCTTGATGCAATCATGTCATTCTATAAGATATGTAGAAACCTATTTAATAGTTTAGAAGGGCATGTAAAAATAAAGAAAAATGAATTTAACTTTGTATGATCTTTAATAATTGTTAAGATCTTTGATTGCCTTCTCATTGGACAAAAATTCACAGTGGAAACTACTTAAAAAGGAGCAAGTGATAGTAATTCATAATTAAATATGACCATTTTCAAGGTTAATTAATATTACTGAGGTTAATTCCAATATAATTTAAGTAGTCAATTAAATAAATTAAACGTTTAATAGGCTGAGGGAAATGAGAATTTGGGGACATTAAGGTGTCTTAATTTGCATTAGAATGCAACAATAAATATTGTCATTTATACACAAAAGTCTCTAGGATGAGAATATAGTGAACTGAATTACTTTTTAGTGATGTTAGAACTTCACTAAGAAATATGTACAGATAAAAAATTACCTTTGTATTGGTCAGAATGCTAGAACATGTCTCTGAAAAGCATCCAGTTCGTTCAGTTCTTACAAGTATTTAAAGAATGTTTAACATCTTTGGTTATAATCCCTGAGTTATACGTAGCATACCTACAGAGTCCACATATATAGTGGTAGTATAACTTTTATAAGTCTTACTTCAAAAACATGCAAAAAAGCATTATCTGTATATTTCAACTTAGGATATATTTCTTAAAGCAAAACATATGATTGGATTCATCAGAACTTTATAATATTTTAAGAGTCATGCTATAGTCAAATGTATTACTTTCCATGCCCATGTATAGCTTATTCCCTGACTGACTTTAGGCATGGCCAGAGGACTTCCTGTAGACAATGGTCATTGAGTGAATTTGACACAAATGGAAACTTAGAGTTTATGCGTTGGCTGTGATGTCTCAAAAATACTTCCATAAGATGATTATTTAAAGAAGCTCCATCTCACCTACTGGAAGATGAGGGATTCACAAGGAGAATTGAGGTGCTCCATTCAATAGCCAGAAACAAAAGCCAGTTGCAGTCATGGGTATGATTCTAGATGAGAAAAAGAACTGCCTAACTAAGTCCATCCTAATTGCTGATTCTCAGAATCATGGGCCAGTAAATGAGTGTTCGTTTCAAGTCAGTAAATTTTGGAGTGGTTTGTTGAACCTCAATAGATAACTTACATAGACCCACACTTTCCTAACTTTAATCTTTCACATCAATCACTCTGGTTGGATAGTCTGATTATACAGCTCATTTTCTTTCCTGAATCATAATGGGAAAGAGATTTAAGGCACATACATTAGGAAAGAGAAGGTATAGTATAGTAGCAGTATGACAAAAAGTCTGAGTCATACACAGCTAAGCTCAGAGATTTTTAAGGATCAGGTAATGAGTTGTAAGGGATATTAATTTAAGAATCCATGGAGCACAGATCCTGTGTATCTCTCACTGCATCACCTCAGCTGAGAGCCTTTTATGTCTAAATGAATAAATGATTTTAAATCCCTTTTATTCTCACTTAAATGATTTTATTTTGTGGAATCACATCATGTATGCTTACTGATTTTCATTTCATGATTCAAATTTAATTTGTTATTTGAGTGTGAAAATTGATTTTGCATAGATATGGTAAACCATATATGCTCATGAAATGATAGATTTCAAGAAATAATCATCTTAAAACAACCTTCCATTGTGAATTTTCATCTTATATAACTGCATGTTGTAGATAATATTGTCAGACTAAATCAGCAATAACCAGGTTGTATTTACAATTCAGTCAATTAATTGACATACGGTTTATGAGATCAGGTAGCTTTGTGTAAGATTCCTCACATGATTTATTAGGGAATAAATGTGAATACAGAAAGCCATCACAAAACCTCTGAAAATATTTTAAACTATCACAAGAAATTATAACTGCTTTTTCCTGCCCCTTCTTTCACAGGTTCAATATATTCCCTTTACAACAACTGATAGGAAGGGGCATAAATATACTTTTTAATTTACTTCAGATGAATGAAAAAAATCACCACTACCTTAGTTTTCTGAGGCTCTCAACTAATTTTCTCTAACAATTTATCACTTATTCATTGTAGTTTGGGGATCTGGAAAGGAAGGATGACTAAGGATGATGTCAGGAGGTTTTTGATGCAGAATAAGTCATTCATTCAACAAATGTTCTTGAGTATCTCAGTACTGTTTTACGTTCCATAGATAAAAAATTGCACAAAATGGGCAAAAACTCTATTCTGTCAGAGCTTATATACTGATTACATTCCAAACAATAAATTGTCTTACGGTTGCCCCACAGAAAACAGGATTAATAACCTCTAACCCAGGGATGCCTGGGTGGCTCAGCGGTTGAGGCTCAGAGCCTTTGGCCTAGGGTGTGGTCACAGATTCCCCGGTTTGAGTCCCACATTGGGCTCCTTGCATGGGGCCTACTCCTCCCTCTGTCTGTGTCTCTGCCTCTCTCTCTGTGTCTCTCATGAGTAAATAAATAAAATCTTAAAAAAAAAAAAATAACTTCTAACCCAGAATCGGTCCATGTTGAAAATAATGATCCCTCCCCCACACCAAGAGATTAAAGATTCCTCACAGATTGAGACTTTCTGGTCTCAGAAAATGTGTAGGTTGGGCCAAATGTTGGCCAGGGCATTTTCTAGTATTAAGATAACTGCTAGACATTTGGCCAACGGTGCTGATCTTTGGGGATTGTCCTTGATTAGGGGAGATTGTTATTAAGGATAGACAGCAGTAAACCACCTGTGACTCCATCACTTTCCATGGTGACACTGTTTAGTAAAGTATACAAACTATCTTTTCTGTCTACTCATTGATCCCAGGGGCCCTCCAGATGGCCACTGAAGAGAGAGGTGACAAAGGAAGCCACTTCTGCATGTGAAATATGCCAGATATTTTCTCCTGAGTGTCATCTTCATTTCAGTAAGAAGGCTTCTGTGACTATATGGAAGACAACCCATGGATGCTGTCTCCATGTCCCAAAGCATAATAGGCAAGTGGATCCCAATGATCACTAGTCAGGAACAGTTAGCTTTTAGTCTCCCAAAGGCCCAATATGGAATCTGCAATGGCTGTGCTATCAAAGTGTATCTGGGGCCAAAGAAGGTGGTGTTTTGCACAAGAAGTCTATAGATAACTTATAGCCATTGTGAGTAGCCCAGAGACTCCAGGATGCATGAAGAGAAAGTTGCTAAATCCTCTACAGTGAAGGAGTGTCTGAAGAGCGCTAAGGGGAGTTCTTTTTTATCTAATTTTGGAAAGATCCTAGACCTTTTGTTATTGGAGACCCTGTTTACAGTAGACCAATTTGAGAATAGCAGTACTGATGCCCTGAAATAGTTTGTAAATGAGGAACATATTGCTTCTAGCAGCTGAAAAGGCCTAGATGATGTTGGTCTTTTTTTATTGTTGTGGGTTCTGGAGGATCAATAGTTATTTCTTGACAGTGTCAGGGATGGAGCACACTGTTTGACCAAGTAATGTCCAGGAATTTTGCTGAAATTGTATGATGGGTAGGGTTATGACCCATCCCTTTTTGGGAGCTGCTTTGTCAATTACATTTGTGTTTCCAGTGTGTCAAATGAATCTCCTCAGAAAAGGATGTCATCAATGTAATGTCATTCCTATGAACCTGGAGAAAGTTGAGTGTGATTAGATGCAAAGATGTGAGTTGGAGGTGTTGTTGAGATATCATATAGGTAGTCAGATAAAGGTGTATTGCCCTTTGAAGGCAAACTGGCTGAGAAGCTACAGAAGTAAGCACTGAATGAAACATACTCACTAGATTTATAGAAGCTAAATATTTTCCAGTTGATTGTATGGAATCAGTGATTTCAATAACAGTGGGTATGGGGAGCTTTAATTGAAGAAACCATGGTATTAAAAATATGATAATCCACTGTTGGATACCATTCATTTTTATTAGGTTTGATCACTGGCAACACTGGGTTATTCCATGGGAAGACAAGAAAAATGGTCCCTGCCTTATGTAGGTCTCTGTGAGGATGGGTCTCGTATTATGGGTCCTGATTTCTGTATGCTTTTTTTTTTTTTTATCTGTGTTCAGGCAACTTAACTAATTTGTCCTAGTTTGTAAAAGCAGGTTGGACGTTCAACAGACCCAAACTACTCAGCTGGGAGCGTATTTATGGCAATAAAATAAGGACAGTTTTCACATTTGGTGTGCTCCACAATGATTGTTCTGTTTTTTTTTTTTTTTTTGATTGTTCTGTTCTAAAGAGGAATGAGAGAGAAGAGAAAGCATAGAGATGATAAAATTGAAGGTAATAAATATAATAGATGGACAAATCAAACGTGATTAGGAACCTATAAAGAGGTATGTAAATGATATCCCATTTAATAGTACATTTTTTTATTTGACATATTTAAGGAGAATGTGTCAATGATGCATTCATAGAACATTTCAAACTGGTTTTACTTCTACATAGTTTGGAAACACATAGTTGAAGACATATTTAGTCCCTCACAGGCATCTAAATATTAGACTTAACTACTCCTGTGACTCAGTAATAGTAATTAAGAAATGCCACCAAATGTCTTAATATTTCTCTCTTTGATTTTTCACCGCCAAAAGAATAAAGAAAAACTTACAATTTCTTATTTTCTATTCCTGTCCCTACGGTACAAAGGGGTCATATTGTTAATAAAGTGTGAAACATTTAATATCAACACATCTTGAATTTAATTACTTCCTAGTGTCATTAATCAACTTTGAAAAAAAACTTTGGTTTTCTTCAGTGTACTATTTTTACCTCTCAATTCACAGAGATAAAATGTTTTATAGACTTCCCAGTACTGATAAATCTCTGCAATCATTCATTGTGAAACTATGAGGACATATGGTCCTCATGAGACATATTCTGGAGAAGAAAATCCTAGTATTTGATGATCTACTGTGTGCCAAACATTGAACAAGATGTAGAAATAGTTAAACGTGAGAACCACAAGATCAGGAAACTGAGATTCAAAGAAAGTAAATACTTAGCATAGGATGTGCAGCTAGTAAGTAGAGATATAGGCTTTTGGGCCTACATTTGAATGATCCCTCATTACCTGCCTTCCTCTACAAAGTGCTACCTCCATTGTCAGTGAGTCACTGTTGTATTGCCAACAGGTCATGAGTGAAGTTCACCAATAGCATACAGAGCAATCTCTCAAATTATTTGGAGTTCTATTTTACCACTATAATTACTCATACTTTGAGCTATTTTAGGGGATGTAAAATAAATATAACCAAAAAGAGTAGTCAGAAAATATCCACATTGCAAATGCAATTGTCTTGGAATCAGGATACATAAAGTCTCACCTACCCCACTAACTCCATGACCTTGTCCAACTTATGAAATCTCCCCGGCATTTAGGTTTCTTAAGGAACTTCCTGCCCTAAAACTTTGATTTCTTATCTGTAATTTGTTAGATTTAACTATGATTACTCAGTGAAAAACTAAACTCATAAGCTAACTCAACTGAATATTTTTGAAGAATATTTAAGTATTCATTGTGATGAATATCCAACAGACAAATTCAGTAAACATTTTATTTATTTATTTATTTGAGACAGAAGGAGAAGGAGAGAAGAGGGGTGAGAGGGGGAGGGAAAGAGAGAATCTCAAGCAGGCTCGATGTCCAGCACAGAGCCTGACACAGGTCTCTATCTCACAACCCTAAGATCATAGCCTGAGCTGAAATTAACAGTAGGATGCTTAATTGACTGAGCCACTCACCCACCTCTAAAAGATATTTTAACTGTTTCCTATATTTAGGTTAAATTCTCTCCAAAACTCTTGTTATATTGTCATTAAGGGCAACCAGTACTTTGGTAATTATATTGCCCCATAAAGGTGAAGCCACAGAACTTAGAGGCAGGCCAGAAATGCCATACTCTGAAGTTCAACGGAGTAAATACAAAATGAATAAAAGATAGGTCATAGAAGACTTATTCTAATGAGATAAAATAAAATGGTGAGTCATAAATGTAGCCAGAGATAATGAATTTTAAAATAATAGTATTTAGGAAAATAAATGCCTAATAATAGTAATTTTAAATGTTGGAATCGCTTTAATTTTAATATGTGCAATGTGAAGTAACTTGTGAGCACAAGAAGTTTGATTACTAATAAGTTAAAGATGTCCATTGATATTTTTATATAAAATAAATTCTTACATTTAATGTCACCTAAATTGTCTTTTTAAGAACTGAAGGGAGTTGAAATCATGATTGCTAGGAGCACAAGTTAGGCATGTTAGGTTCTTAATTAAGTATTTATGGCTGATATCGATCAAACCGTTATAATTTTTAACACCATTCCTTCAAAGCACTCAAGTTCTGTTATTTGTATTCTTTATTAACTAAAGGTTTCCTCACATCAATTCGTACTCTAATTAGATTTTTTTATTAGACGGTAAGCATGCTGATTAATGTAGTAAACTCCTTGGTAGTTATAACTCTTAATATAAATAAACAAAATAAAGTATTGGTTCATCATTCAATATTAAACAATCCTCCAGTATTTGTCATTCTGGGTACACAAATAGAAGCATACTCATCTTTGACTTATGATAACATCCTCAATTTGCAAACCTCCATTGATACTCTTCCAAAAACAATTAGCTTCCTTCTACAAATACAGATATTTCAGGGCTTAGGACGAGAATATAAGAAGTGTGCAATTTTTTTCTCATATTCTCTACTCTTCATCTCCCACTCCCAGTTTATATTCCTCTACCTTAGGGAAAGTTGTGTGAGGGATTTTAGGAGTTCATTTTTTTTTTTTTTTTTTTTTTTTTTTTTTTTTTTTTTTTTTTAGGAGTTCATTTTTTAAACCTAGAAATTAATTGTCCAAGCTTGGAGTGACAGGATAATGGAAGCTCAAGTGTTATGTAAGAAATTTTATTATTCAAATGGTCAGGACTGTTTAACTTCTTTTAAATTTTATTTGTCGGAACAAAAGCACTCTCTCAATTCATTGAACTTTAAAAATGACTATCACCGTGACAACAGAGCAGGTAAAGCAGCAATTCACTAGCAACCATCTTTTAAGAAAGACCTAGAAAATATTTGATTAGGTAGTTTGTCATTGTTTAAACTGGAGTTGTAATTATGCAACTTTTACTTAATGTGTCATCATTAATTTTAATCAGACATATTTGTTGTTTGTCTCCTACTGGGGGGGGATCTAATTACATTCTAATGCAATATTTACATATATATCTGCCTAAGACCAGATGAAGGGTTACTCTAATAAAACAGCAATCTTCTGATATCCTGATAATGAAATGACCCAATATTGATTGACTTTTAATACACAAAGCTGTGGTTGATGCATATTTGCATACCGATGATGTTTTGTTAAATTGCAAGTCACTTTTCTATTACCATATATTGGGAAAGAATATGATCATCTGAGACTGTTTTGAATTAAGAATTAAACATATTCCATTTCTATATTTGAATCAAGATAAAATTATCATAGGTATTGTAAGACAAAACTCAAGTGGGAAAATATTTAGGCAAATGATAACTTTTAATAATAGTTTCTGTTTTAAGATGACATATTAACCTTATAGCAATATGCTTATAAAATAATTGATTAAAATATATGCCAAGTATGCCACAATATAAAAAACAATGAAAAATTATATTTTAATTTAACTTCATATTAGTTTCAGGTGTGCAACAATGCTTCGATATTTGTGTATACCATGGAATGATCACTACAATAAGTCAAGTTACCATCCGTTAATGCTAAAATAAGTATTCTTACTGTTGAAATTGAGCACAATGCATGTTTGGTATGAGGAGCCATTTTTTAGAGTTAAAATTTAGGGTTTCCTCATGTGGCCACCACTATTGCTATTACCACCAATAAAAGAGCTCTTTTCATATATAGAATGAATTTTCATTATTAATTTAAATTGTGAAGATATTCCTTTCAGGGTAAAACATAATCGTTTTGAGGCTGCAGAGATTGTAGGGCATGTGCACACTTGCACATACACACACACACTAAATGTTTCAGCTTTATTGCTGTCAAATAATCTTTATAATTTGCATTCCCTCCCCATTCAGGATTCATATCTCAAACCTGACATCAACTCTGTACAGTAGCTTCATTCCATAACCTAATAGCCTTTCAGCTACGTGGCTTTTCCATTAGCCCTGACTGTCCTGTCAATCCATAAGCCTTACTCATCTTCCTCATTCCCCTGGAAACTGAGGTAGAGAGATGATGTTAGTAAAAAGAAATGTGAACCTGAAACTAATATAATAACCATGTGCCAACTGTTATGGAATTAAAATAAAAAACACCTAAATTCTGGGTCCCATCCCAACTTTACTACTAAATATGTGACCTTGGCCTATTGCTTTATCTCTATCTTAATTTCCTCTTCTATAAATCTTTAGCTGGCCTCATACATTTGTAACAAAGGCTAAATGAATGAACATGTAGTTAGTTGTTACAAGATAAAGACTCATCTCATCAAAACACCATAAAACAATTGAGCACCTAATATGTGCAAGGTACTATGCTAAGCACTTTAAGTGCATTGTTAAGCGAGTGGAAACCAATTCCTAATCATGTAATTGCAGCCAATGAGCGTAACATTCAGTTCTCTCATTATTGTTGCTATTTTTTAAAAGAATTTTTATTTATTTATTCATGAGAGACAGAGAGAGAGAGAGAGAGAGAGAGAGAGAGAAAGAGAAAGAGAGAGGCAGAGACATAGGCAGAGGGAGAAGCAGGCTTTATGCAGGAAGCCCAATGTGGGACTCGATCCTGGGACTCCAGGATCATGTACTGAGCCAAAGGCAGACGCTTAACTGCTGAGCCACCCCGGCATCCCTGTTGTTGCTATTAAATTCATTTCCCAGACATACTGAGGTTTAGACACACTTTGAAGGAACAGAGCTTGTCTTTTGAATATGAAGAAGGTTTTTTTTTTTTTAAGATTTGTATTTATTTATTCGTGCAAACACAGAGAGAGAGAGAGAACGGCAGAGACACAGGCAGAAGGAGAAGCAGGCTCCATGCAGGGAGCCTGACGTGGGACTCGATCCCGGTACTCCAGGATCACGCCCTAGGCCAAAGGCAGGTGCTCAACCGCTGAGGCACCCAGGCTTCCCGAATATGAGGAAGTTTTAGCAGAGTCACAGAATTTTGAAAGAGTCATGGTAGAGAATAGGAAAGATAATGGACTCAAGATATGAAGAAGTATTTGTGCCCAGTTAAAAGTGAAGACCATGAATACACCCTGGTATATATAAAATGATCTTCATGGTTATATAATTCTCCTGGTCACGTAGGCCAAAACCTTGGAGGTCTCCTTGACTCCTGTCTGCATTTCACACTTCACTTTTTATCTATTGGCAAGTTCATTTTTATCTATTAACTGTTGCTAATTTAAATACATCTACAATTGATCATCTCTTATAATGTCCACATCCACCAGCTAATCTCAACTATATGTTATTGTAACAGGCCTTCTCTCCTGTTCTCCTGTCACAATGCCTGTAAACGGAAGTCATATCATGGCCTCCAAAGGCTCACATCTCTCAGAATAAAATAAAACGTTTCCTATTCATGGCCTACACATTTCTCCACAAACTCCCCTTCTTATTGTAGCTTTTATCATTCAAAATCCACTTCATTCCCTTTGCTTTTTATTTCCAACAGGTCAAGTGCATTCCCACCACAAAGCCAGAAATGCCCTCTTTTCTGTACCCTTATGGATCCATTCAGCTGTCGAATACCACTTAGCTTTTATCACAATATAAAATATGGTACACAAACCATTGAGATTCTTCACCACTCATTCATTCTATTTTCTTTTTCTTTCTGTCAATTGCTTTGGACTGACAGATTTCATTATTTGGCTATTTTCTTTGAATTGCCATTCATCCTACCAGAATATAGAGTCCTTCAAAACAGGGACTTTGTTTGCTTCAGTGCTATTTCCTTTTCTCAACATTGGTAACATGCATAGGTCAAGTGGATACTCAACAAAAACGTAATGAAGAAGTGAATGCATGGATGCCTGGGTGGCTCAGTCACTTAAGCTTCTGACTCTTGATTTCTGCTCAGGTTATGATCTCAGGGTAGTGAAGTCAAACCCCATATTGGGCTCCACAATGGGCGTGGAACCTGCTTAGGATTCTCTCTCCCTTTTCCCTCCCTCCCTCACGTGGGTGCACGCATACTCTCTCTCTTTCTCTCAAAAGAAAAAAAAGTGAATTCATGAATGAAGGAATGAATGAATCATAGATGAATGCCATTTCTTTAGCAGTACTCAGTGTAGTAACCTGCACAGAAGCAGGTGGATCCAGGCTTTTTCCTACTTGTTTTTTTTTTTTTTTTCCGAATCTATATAATAGAGGACCAAAAAGTTAGAGGGTATTAACATTATTGGTAATTTAAAAAGATAAATCATGGGCTCTAAGTTAATAAAACTGAAGTCAGAATGGGACTGACAGTTTCGAGGAAATAGATAAGCCTCAGTAAGGTTGGAAATACTTGTAGGAAGGCACTAAGTTTCATAGCAAGGAGACTGCTCTGAATAAGGTGAATAAAAAAATGTTCTCATTAACATGTGTGCAGTATAGAATAGAAATGAGTCATGTGAAAAAAAAAAGAAATGATTCATGTGGAATTGACATTCAAAATTCTAAACTTCTTAGCTTTAGAAGTTATCTAAACATAAAAACATCATTTCTATAAATGAAGTTTCTTGAATTAAGCTACATGTATTTAGAGATGTTAGTTGATTAGTATTGTGAACTGATAGGTACCAAATGTCTCTCCAAATATAGGAGGATGTTGGTGACTATTTCCCAGACTCCTTTAGTTCTGCTGAGGGCTCTACATGCTCCCATTGTTTGTAGACTTTGGATTAACTAATATGCTACAGATCTGAGTGCATGGTCTAGTACTGTGATGGCCACTTGTCACACATGGCAATTTAAATTAAAATTTGTATTAATTAAAATTAATGAAATTAAAAATCCCAGTCTTCATTCCAAGTAGCTATATCTTTTTTTTTTTAATTTTTTTTATTTATTTATGATAGTCACAGAGAGAGAGAGAGAGAGAGAGAGGCAGAGACACAGGCAGAGGGAGAAGCAGGCTCCATGCACCGGGAGCCTGACGTGGGATTCGATCTCGGGTCTCCCGGATCACGCCCTGGGCCAAAGGCAGGCGCCAAACCGCTGCGCCACCCAGGGATCCCCCAAGTAGCTATATCTTAAGTGCTCAAAAGCCACATATGGCTAATGGTTACCATACTGAGTCAGAACGATAGAGAATGTCTCATTTATCTCAGAAAGTGTTATTTTTTTTTTGCAAGTAATATCTCAATTTTATTATAAATGCATAAAATTCATGGCTTAGTCAATAGCCAAATGACAGAGGATATATTGCAGTAATACATTCTCTCATATATAAAAACATGAGTGAAATGACAATCTTTTGGTGATCATGAGAATATACAGCATTAAAATTCATTTCAGAAATTGTAAAGAATGTCATCTAGATCTCTCTCCATTTGTGATAGTGACAGTTATTAATTTTCTTTTTTTTTTACAAGTTATCTGTATTATATTTTTATTTTTTATTTTTTTAAATTAACTTTTATTGGTGTTCAATTTACCAGCATACAGAAAAACACCCAGCGCTCATCCCGTCAAGTGTCCACCCCAGTGCCCGTCACCCATTCCCCTCCAACACCCGTCCTCCTCCCCTTCCACCACCCCTAGTTCATTTCCCCGAGTTAGGAGTCTTTATGTTCTGTCTCCCTTCCTGATATTTCCCAACATTACTTTTCCCTTCCTTTATATTCCCTTTCACTATTATTCATATTCCCCAAATGAATGAGAACATACACTGTTTGTCCTTCTCCGATTGACTTATTTCACTCAGCATAATACCCTCCAGTTCCATCCACGTTGAAGCAAATGGTGGGTATTTGTCGTTTCTAATTGCTGAGTAATATTCCATTGTATACATAAACCACATCTGCTTTATCCATTCATCAGAAAGTGTTATTAAACAATGCTGGTCTAGTAGTGTATCACCGAGACACAGGGAGTTCAGTAGAACTGCAGAATACTTCATTTCTTTAACTATAGTTCAAACATGTTATAAGTAACATGTTAGTTTACTAACTTTGATATACTAGTAGGTTATTTGTATGACATATAATGAACTATCCCTCTCAAAAGGTGGCAAATATATTCTTGAATGAATTGATAGTTTTTAAAGATAAAATAAGGCTGCTATCAGGGATATTGAAGACCTCTGAAAACCCACATGGAGAGATATACCTCCCTGTAATCCAGTAACCAATGAATTAGAAAAAAAAATGCTTACTAGATTCTCTCCATGAAAGAAAAAATACTCCTCGTATTTGGGCATTTCATACCAGAAATGGGACAGAGCAAACAATAGCATGTGTATATTAATTTTAATTAAACAACATTTTGTACTTTTGTAGTCTTCAAAAATGTTTGGAATAAAATGAGATATTAAAAGGAAATATTAGAGAAGAGGCTGTACGAAGATCAGCATTATTAGATATATATGAATTGATTACAAAGGCTGGTGTTGTTCAGCAGGAAGAGTCTGGACCACAGAGATATCAATTAATCTGTATATCAGTTAAACTCAGTGGTTATGAGATTATCCACTTACATCTCAATTTATGTTGCCTTTTAATTCCTGGCATATACTTCAGGACCAAAAAAATAGTCAATATCTGATTGGTAAGGCAGTTCGTAAGCAATGGACCAACAAGGAGAAAGTGTATGAGAAAAGGTAGAGTCACAGACTCATGAATAGGCCTGAAGAAGAGCCACTTTTAGAGAAAGTCCATGGATGTAACTGAGGGTATACCACCTACCTACCTAGGTACCCACATGCCTTTATTGCAGAAATAGCTGATTTCAATGGGGAGCAACCAATACTTTCTATATGCAGACTTACAAGCTAAGTTTCAATAGGAAAGACTCCATTGGCCAGTAAAAAGAATTAAGTAATGGGATTCTAATTTATCATTCATAATATATTACTAGGATTTCTACTTAGACTGGGGTGTGGGGACAGGGACCATGGCTTTGTCAGATCTACAACTCTGGGTGCCACTCAAGGATGTGGAGAATGATTAATGAAAGTACCAGAAGCACAAAAAAAAAAACATTAATTTGAAATAGTACTAAAAAATAGGAAGGAAAGTTGACATATTCTTCCATCAATATTTATTTCAGAATGAATTGCTGAAACTTTCTCCACATTCATATTTAGTATTTCTGCAAGGCCTACGAAGAACATTAATGACAACTGATATTTGAAGGATCCTGTAAACCTGTACCTCCCAATATAAACCATTAGGTCCTGTTGCAACTGAACACCTGGAATGGCTAGTCTGAATGTTCTCTAAGAATAAAATGTATGTCAGAATCCAAAAATTTAGTAGGATAGAAGTATGTAAAATATTTTATGAATAACATTATATTGGTTACTTGTTAATATTTTTGATGTACAGATGTGTTGTAGTGAGGGAGTGATATGATAAATAATTTATTTTATATCCCATTTGACCAATGTCTACCTTAATCGATCTCACTGCAAAATGTACAACTGATTGCATTACTACTGGTCAATGAAAAATGTCCAGTGCTATATATTGTGCTATTATCTAGCTAAAATCTAAAAGTTCTTTTTTCATTTTTTATACCAGTGACATTATTATAATAAGGAATAATAAAGGCCAATGCTTTTAGATAAAGATTGGATAATAATTTATATACAGAAATGTGAGTGGGAAATTCAACCTTAAAGTATAAAGTTCTGCCTCCTGTAAAACAAATTCTGTATATTAACAAGCCTTCCAGAGAATCTCTGCCCTCAAAGTAGTTTCAAATAGTTTCTCCTGGAGGGAGTATACCAACCTTTTAGAAATGGCTAGATAATTTAATGATTGTTTCACCAGAAATTTCCATCTAAGGAGAGTTTCTTTTCAACAAAATTACACACAGGCCATCATGGAAAGGAGAGGTTAAGGAAATTATATTCATAATCCTAAATTCTCCCAAACTCATTATGCACATTTTCACTTATGGGCCTATCACTAAGTTGTGGGAGGATGGAGGTGGCCACTGCAGATGGGTTCAAGGGCAAGGATAGAAATTCTAGAGGTCTGAGAAGAGGAATATCTTGGGCTTGGCTATTAAATTCTCTACCTCATCTAGCTTTTTGTTACAGGTGTTTGTGGGTGAGGTAGGTATTGTTGCTCTGAATTATTAACAGCAAGGTGATTTATAACTTTATCATCAAGGTGGGGAGTATTTCCAATCGGAAAGGAGATATTGGATAACCAAACTTCTAATGTACCCTGAGAAGCTACTATTCATAAATTACTACATCGGAAAAATGTAAAACTAAGTTGCCTTTAAGGTGAATGGTCTTGTAAAGCTGATCATGCTTCGATGTGGCATCATGGCGGTTATCTGAAACTGACACATGGGACAGTGATTCTCAGACTTTTTTGTTCCTACAAGTAGCTTAAGGAACTTGCTAAAATTCAGATTCTGGTTTAGTAGATTGGAGTTTCAGCATTTCTGACAAGATCCTGGCTAATGCTGGTCCACAGACTGAACTTTGAATAGTAAAGCACCTCTACACCAGAACTTTGGAATCTAAATCTGCATTTTTTTAACAAGGTATGTGGGTGCTTCTTAAGCACACTAAAATTTGAGACTGATAGCCATAATCTGCTGTGATTCATAAGTCTGGTTCTGTTTTATAACCAGAAAGCTTCAATAAAATCTGATCCCTTGTTCTTAATCTGGAACAAATAAATTAGAATTTGTAAGGTATATCCCAAGGAGCTGTGTATTTTGAAAAGTTCCCATAGGTGGCAAGCAAAATAACAGCCCCTCAAAGATGTTTGCATCCTAATGCTTAGTATCCGTCATTATCTCACAAGGAGAAATTGACATTGAAGATGTGATTAATGTTCAAAATGTCTTGAAATGGGGAGCTTGTCCCAGGTTATCAACGTGGGCCTGATGTAAATACGTGAGTTCTTAAAAATAGAGAATGCTTCTCATGTTGGAGAGACAGGATCACAGAAGGGAGAGCAATGCCCATGAGAAAGACTCTATTCATCCCCACTTTGCTGGCTTTGAGAATTCATGAATGGGGCCATCAGCAAAGGAATGAAGGTGGCCTGTGGATGCTGGAGAAGAGGCAAGGAAATGGATTCTTTTATCTTACAGTCTTCAGAAAAGAACTCAGACCTGTGGATACTCTGATTTTATCCCTGGGAGACCACATATCAGACTTCTAGCCAATATAACCATAAGATAAGTGTGCCTGTCATAATTTGTTGCAGTGGAAATAGGACCCCAACACCAAGTGATCCGAATATGTAGTCGTGGCTGTAGCAGTCAATAGGAAGAAGCCAACAGATGGTTTCCCTATACAAAACAAGGGTTCCTTATGTCTTATTGTTCTTTAGTTTCAAAGAATTTCCTGGCTAGACAAGCCACTCAGATCAATATCTGCCATACAAGGATCTCTGAAAAATTAGGTAACCATGAAGCTAAGGACAAGTTTCCTAATGTTTTTTTTTTTTTTTTACAAGTTTCCTAATGGTGATACACTGCCCCCTTAATCATTTGTGTATAATGTGCTATGTAGAACACTCGTGTATGTGAGCATACACACATTCATATTTGTAGGCACTTATATATGGATGTACATATTCCTGTATTATTAAAAATGTACAAATTTACTCAAAATAACATCTTTAAATTTATGTGTAAACAGCAAAAACATGCCATGACCTAAAACAAGTCATTATAGTAACCAGTCAGTTAAATGATATCAGGTAAATGATTTGAATGTGATAAATCAGAATGTTTGGATAGCTCGGGGAGATTGCAGACATACCATGGGCATGTTCACTTGGATATATAGTAAGCAGCTCAAACTTAATGTGCCTAAAACATTTGGCAACTCATCCTTTTGTTGCTCAGAACAAAACTCTGGCATCACTTTTGGTATCTCTGGTTTCTCGCCCCTCACATCTCTTCTGCCAGCAAATCCCATCAGGTCTGTCTCCAGAACTCATCCATGTTAGACCATGATACACCACAATTGTGCTACCATGATGGGCTTTTAGACTCTGTTTTTAGCTGAAGTATACAATTGCCTCTTAATAGCTGCCCCTTCTGTTCTGTCAGTCTATTCTCTATACAGCAGCCAAGAAGGTTCCACAAGGGCTAAAGGTAAACCATTCCCACCTTGCACATGCTCACATGGCTCACCATTAAGCCAAAGTCCTCCCTGTTACTCACTAAAGCCTCCAGATATCAAAAGTCCTGAAAACTATCTCCGTTCAGCACCCCTTTTGCTCCATTCTTCTTCCACACTACTCATTGGCCTTTCTCTCTTCCTCAGACACACCAAGCCCATGCCTGAATCAGTTTCTGCGCTTGTTCCTCTGCCCTAGATGATCCTCTTCACTCATCTGTCTTAAAAATGTGTACATTGTAGACTTGTCTTCTGTCTTACCAGAAATTTCCACCTTCACCCCTACATACACACTATTTTTTTCTTTTCTTCCTTCCTTCCTCCCTCCCTTTCTTTCTTTCTTTCTTTTTCTCTTTCTTTCTTTCTTTCTTTCTCTCTCTCTTTCTTTCTTTCTTTCTTTCTTTCTTTCTTTCTTTCTTTCTTTCTTTCCTTTTCTTTCTTCTTTTTTCTCTTTAGCTCTACTGCCTGTCTGGCTTACACTATTACTGTCTTCTTTATTGCTATTTCTCATGGTAGTAGGCAAGCTCCATGAAAGCAATGGCTATGGTCTGTCTTCAAGCCCCCTGAAACCTCAGTAGCTCAAGCAGTGACTTGTCCAATGTAGGCATTCCCTAAATACTTGCAAAATGAATGCCGTAACAATAATAGTGCCTTCTGAAGAAATAATATTCAGTATTGGTTGACTGTGTTAAGAGGCATCGAATACTATTTGGAATGCATTACATATATGATTTTATCCACTCCCTACAACAAACCTATGAGAAATATGCTGCTGCTAGACTAATTTTATAGAGGATGTAATAGGCTAGTTGGGGATAATGTGGTACAAACACATGAGTCATGAGGCAATGTTGGTGATCTAAATCTGAGTCTTCTGTTGTTCAACCTGCAGTTAGCTAGGGATGCTCTGAAAATTTTGTTGATCTATAAATTGGGAGATTTTAATACAGTTATTGAGACAAACCATTTGATAGAACTGGATACATTAATTCCATAAGCAAGCTGACAGAATTGAAAAACAACTTACAACTGCAATATATTTACTTTATCTTAGCACCTAACATAAGAACAAAATTTATATTTCTGAAAGAACAGAATTCAACCAACTTCAGACTTCTATCTGGAAATGTTATTATGTTACTATTTCTCCCTGGAGGGGCTCAGAATCTGTGATTGGAAAGGCAGAAGGAACACTGGACCTAGTAATGACCTTCATGGTTCTCAATGTTATATTAGCTGATTTATAAAGAAGAATGGAAAGAATCACATGTTTCTAGATTGTATCAAAATCATATTTGACTCATTTTATAATTTTAAAATGTGCCAGAATTTATAAATATAGTACCACAAAGAAACAATATCATCCAAGGTCTTCATATCCTTGTAAATCTTTTCTTATTTTCAGATAGCTTTTTTTCTAGTATATGTGAGTGGAATTTCTCTCTTCAGGAATAAAATATCTTCCATTACTCAGAAATAGAGCTCAAGGTGATTTAGTTACAACATTACTCTATTTCAAAGGGAATTATGTACTTATAATTCATTTCCTCTGCTGTGGCTGATATCTATGACAGTAAAAGGAATAATATTTGGAGAGTTGGAGAAGAAAATTTAGTGGAAAGCAGAATAGTAATTTAAAAATAATTACTGAAATAGATGCCACATGGTCATGAGTCCTTTTTCATCCCATACCTTGTTAATGACTCATTACATCACCTCAACCCCAACCTCCAGTCACAAAAGTGCAGCTAGCTAGCCAGTAGTTGCATTTGTATTATTACTTTACTGCTATCATTCAAGCAGTATGTTGTGTAAGATAGTAATCAAAAGTAGATTTTTATTCAATCAATTAAGCACCAAAATAAAATTGTATTTTTTATGTCGAATTTGTAAGCAATAGCACAAATAGCACAAATCTTCTCCACAATCTGAGCCCAGTAATAAATGAACAATGTTTCTTTTCATCGTGAGCCTGGAAAGAGTTCGAATTCCAAGTGCTTCTCTACAATATTTCAGAATTTCACATTTAAGCCATTGAACCTCCAACTTCCCAAATTGATTAATCTTTCTTGTAGGACAAAATAATTTAAAAAATCTGATACATGGTTTTCCGTTAGTATCAGTCCAAAATCCTATCAGAATTAATGAGAATATCTGCAGCTTTTGATGAGAGACCAATTAAAAAAAACAACAGCTATCTATTGAAAACATACTCTGAACTATCCTAGGGCAGTAAGCAGCTAAAAGTAGCAAGTCTATCCCTTAAGTAAGATATATTCTATTTAAATTATGCAAATATAAAATAAAACAGACAATGTTGTTAAAAATTAAGTGTCCAATCTGGCATAGATTTTGATTCCCATGTTTATTGAGAGGGGATTAATAATTTAAATGTGAATAGTTTTTTTGTGTGTGGAGTGTTAAATTTTGGCAGAAGAAGAGAAAATGGATGATAACAGAAGGACTGGATTGTACAATGATGGACAGTAATAAAGTTGAAGAGGAGAAATCTTATAGAAATCATCAGAGAGCTAATGAGTTAATATATGCTAGAGTCCGATATTGCAAATATGTACTATTTAAGTGAAGTTTCCAGATTGTGTTCAAAGTTTTTCAGTCATAGATGCCAGTAATAGCATAAATTCACATGTCATGCTATTAATTCTAACATTTATGTCCCCTTTTTTTCCCACTCAACTCTATGTTGTGATATTTTAAAATGCAAAATTAAGCTTTACTTTACATTATGGTGTCATAAAATGTAAAATAGTAGCTTTCTTTAGATTCATGCCAGTGGGGACAGGGATAGAAATATATGCATAGCAAATGTTAATTCCAAAAAAGTAACCACCAAAGATCTGTGGGCATTGATGTGATAGGGCATAAATACACAATGTTTGGGAAAAATTTGAAGAAAACCATACTTTTGTTCTTTTGTTAACTTCTGACATGTATGCATATGTTTGAAGTGATACTAGCTTTGAAGATTTTTCTTTTACTTACTGTCATTATTATTTAAAATTGACAGGGGGGATCCCTGGGTGGCTCAGCGGTTTGGCACCTGCCTTTGGTCTGGGGTGCAATCCTGGGGTCCTGGGATCGAGTTCCATATCAGGCTCCCTGCATGGGGCCTGCTTCTCCCTCTGCCTGTGTCTCTGCCTCTCTTTCTCTCTCTATGTCTATCATGAATAAATAAATAAAATCTTTAAAAAAATAAAAATAAAAATAAATAAAATGGACAGGATTATGGAATCAATGAGTCTGGATTAAAAAAACCATTCCCCTATCAAAAGAAAAGCACCCCATCTTATAAGAAACTCAATTTTACCATCATAAATTTTTTACATTTATAGTGAAAAGCCATGTATTGAATTATGATTTATCAATATTGTAACAGGTACCTATTGGAAATGAAGCCACAAAAAATTTGGAAACAAACCATGTTTCCCTGCTTTAAAGAAAATTGCAGCCTTAGATATCAGCCCACACAAAATTGCTCCCTATGTAGATAGATACAACACAACACAAACACAAATGCCTTTGAGAAAGATTTAATGCTCAACTACATCATAACAACCACAAATGGAATTCAGAGATTATTCTTATTGGAGTAATTTGAGAATTAAAAAAAAAAACTTTCAGAAACTTTTTTAAAAAGATTTTTTTATTTATTTATGAGACACAGAGAGAGGCAGAGACCTAAGCAGAGGGAGAAGCAGGCTCTCTGTGGGTTGCCCTATGTGAGCCTCAATCACAGGACCCAGGGATCATGCCCTGAACCAAAGGTAGACGTTCAACGGCTGAGCCACCCAGGCGTCCCTGGAAACTTGTGTATAAGGAGGGATTGAGTTGGTACAGAAGGGTGTGAAGAAATAATACAATGATTTTAAATAATTATAGTAACTATTATAATATAATTAGTAAATGAATACTGTCAAATTGATGGAAATAATAATAATTATTAAAATTGTACTTAAGTACTAAAAAATTAAATATTCCTTCAAAAATGAATAGCTGAAATATCTCCAAGTGTCCATGTATCTCATGGCTCTTTTATAACTAGATTAACATTACAGTCAGTGATTTTTTAAAAAGATTTTATTTATTTATTCATGAGAAACACAGAGAGAGAGGCAGAGGCACAGGCAGAGGGAGAAGCAGGCTCCATGCAGGGAGACTGACATGGGATTTGATCCCAGGTCTCCAGGATCACTCCCTGAGCTGAAGGCTGAGCCACCCGGACTTCCCACAGTCAGTGATTTTAACCTGTTTCAATTCTATCCACAAATGAATCTGTAAAAAATGATTAAATTCTTATGCACACAGATAAAAATCCTGTATAAAGCAGTATAAGGTGGCAGATGACACCTGAGTTAGACTGGTAAAGTTCAAATCCTAACTTTGCCAACCATTAGATGTCTACTTAGCTACTTTGTGACTAAATTTTCTAAACTGTAAAACGAAGAAAATAATGCATATAAGTGGGTTTTAGCGATTATCAAATGAGTTAATACAGGTTTATATGAAAAAACATAACTATATATACAACAGAGATCCAAATAATAAGAAAGCATTATATTAATGACTTTATTTTATTATTTTTTAAGATTTTTATTTATTTAATTATGAGAGACACAGAACAGACGTAGGCAGAGGGAGAAGAAGGCTCCCTTCAGCCACCCAGGCATCCCATATAATAACTTTATAGCAAAACATTTGAAAATGTTGACTTAGATGAAATAGAAAATTCTTAAATCCTTCATAATCCTATGACTGTGATGTACTGAAATAATTTACATTGACGTATATTATGCCTTACTTAATCTTTTAACTGTTATAAATTGAAACCATTATAAACTGAAAGGGTTATTAAGACTGTACTTCAAAAAAAAAATCATTGTGTTTAGATGGTTTTAGAGATTTTTACCAAACTTTCAAGAAACTGTTTCATTGCTTTATAAGCTTCTTTCAGTTACTAGTCTACACACCTGACAAAGTGTGTCTAAACGTGAAACTACTACAGTAGTATGCATCCAGAAATATCTGAAACATTTCCTTTAAAATTAGAAACAAGAAAAAAAGACTTATTTTCACTACTTCCATTCATATATTATTAGTTTATAGCTTATACATAAATAAAAGAAATTAAATGCATAGAAAGGACAATTCATTTTTTCATATTTATAGATAATACAATTGCCTGCATATAAAGTCATAAATAATCTATATATTAATTGATACTATAATAAATGAATTTAGCAGGTAGCTAAGTAAAAGAGCAATATTCACAACACTTTGAATTTCTATACAAACAGAATAGAAACGGAAAACATAATTTTTGTAGACATTGCTATATATTTTTATATATACATTTTTGTGTACAATAACTATGAAAACTAAGTTACCTTGGAAAACTCACTGTTTTCACTCATATATATACTAATTGTGTAATAAAAAGAAGACTTTTTACTTGTGGTTTTAAAGATTTTTATAAATAGATAATTATTCCCTTTGTAAAGATCAGTTGCCCTAACACATTGATCTTTTGATTCAGTGAAATTTAATATATGTCCTGTTAATTATTGCTGTATTTTTGAAAGTTGACTCTAAGCTCTATATAGAATAGCACAATATCAAAAATAGCAAGGACATTGCTGGAGAAGACAAAACAAAAAGAAGAGCATGCCATGCCTGATACAAAGTTATAGTGGTTAAATCTGTACTATTGGCATGTGGAAAAGCAGATTGATCAATGTAATAGCTCAGAAATAGACAATGTGCATACAGAACTCTATCTATTCTAGAGTAAATAATTCTATGTTTTCCAGGTCAGATGAGGCCTCATTGTATTTCCTTCCTTCCTTCCTTCCTTCCTTCCTTCCTTCCTTCCTTCCTTCCTTCCTTCCTTCATTTCTTCTTTCTTTCTTTCTTTCTTTCTTTCTTTCTTTCTTTCTTTCTTTCTTTCTTTCTTCTTTCTTTCTTTCTTCTTTCTTTCTTTCTTTCTCTTTCTTTCTTTCTTTTTCTTTCTTTTTCTTCCTTTTTCTTTCTCTTTCTTTCTTTCTTTCTTTCTTTCTTTCTTTCTTTCTTCTTTCTTTCTTTTTTCCTTTCTTTTTCTTTCTTCTTTTCTTCTATCTATCTATCTATCTATCTATCTATCTATCTATCTACCATCTATCTATTGTTTCCCCAGAGAACCCTGACTAATGAGGGTAGTAACAGTCATGAGTCAATGATTAGAATTAATCCAACCCTGAGCACTAAGATTGAGGAGAGAGATAGAGAGAAAGAGAACAGAATAGAGAGGCACTAACTGACCATCCCAGATAAGGGAGAAGATTCATTTAGACAAGCAAAGACAACAGGGACTGAACAGTGAACCCAAATGGAACATAATTCTTTATTCTATAGCCAGATATATCCATGACTGCTTTTTTTTTTAAGATTTTATTTATTTGAGAGAGAGAGAGAGTGAGCAAAGAGGGAAAAGCAGACTCCCCACTGAACAGAGAACCTGACTTGGGGCTTGATCTCAGGACCCTGAGACCAGACCTGAGCCAAAGGCAGAAGCTTAACCGACCAAGCCACTCAGACACCCCTATGACTGCTCTTGAAGAAGTAAGTCTTCAGTTAATGAAAGTTTAATTCAAAATGGTCCTGCTTGATTTGCAATACTCTTTAAAGATGAGGAAACACTTTATAAAATGGACTTATGAAGCTTTCTATTTGATGTGTGACTTTTGTTTCTATAACGTCTCATTTGAATCCATAAGGGAGTAATCACAAAGGTTTAGATAGTTAATGATTTTACTCCCACTTACTCCTCTGTGCACAGAATATGATTTCTGGTTTATTCATATCAAGAAGGGAATATTAAACACCAGTGCAAACGAATGAAAACCCATTGTCAAAGGGCACTTGGGTCAAACATTGGCTCTGGTTCCCACAGCTTCCCACATGCCAGGTCAGGGGTGTGGAGCCAGCTCTCCATCTGATGGTCAGGCGAGCCTCCCCCTAATGGTCTGCCTGGGTAAACTGATACTGTGAAGCACTGCAACTGGGGGCTTGTCAGGTGAGCTAGTTTTTTTTTTTTAATTTTTATTTATTTATGATAGTCACACAGAGAGAGAGAGAGAGAGGCAGAGACATAGGCAGAGGGAGAAGCAGGCTCCATGCACCGGGAGCCCGACATGGGATCCGATCCCAGGTCTCCAGGATAGCGCCCTGGGCCAAAGGAAGGCGCTAAACCACTGCACCACCCAGGGATCCCAGGTGAGCTAGTTTTATAGGTAACTGTCATTTGAGAGAACTGATGGTGTTTTTTTCTTTGACAGACTCCATCACAATTCAAAAGGTGAAGAGATTGCTTGCACATCTTCTTAAGAGTTCCGGTGTCAGAACTCCTGATGTCCTACAAAAGTCCCAAAGTAAGTGGCCCAGCAGAACACAAAGTCCAGCCCAGGTCCCACCAGTGTGACCCCCTATTAGGATAGGGTGCCCTGGGACACGACTTGCTTCTAAATGGGGAATATATATCTCTGTTTGACTTTAAGGGTAATCTGCTTTTGAGGTAAGTATATATAACATGCTTTGTTGGATCTGTCTTCATCACTCCTCTCAATCTTTGTTCTAATTAGATGCTAGGCGAATTGCTTTTTGACATAAGGGAGGAAATTTATCTGTGTTTCCTGTGAACATCTCAGAGGGATGTCATATTTGGAATATCCTGAAAAGTCCTAAACAAAGTTATTTGATGGTGGATCATGATCCCAAAAGTGTGTGTGTGTGAGTATATGCATATATGCATGTGTGTGTCTGTGTGTGTGTGCTTGTGCATGGGGTGAACCCCAGAAAACCACCAGCTGAGCATCAAGTCATAAGTACCCTCTGTAAGAAATGTCATTGGCCTCAGGAAGTTCAATGGAAAGATAGTCATAGGCCATTGAAGAATCCTCAAAAAAAAAAAAAAGTCCAAATAATTGAACACATTGGTGTAGATAGAGCACAAGTCCAAGCCTATATTAAGAATGTATGTGGGAGATCCCTGGGTGGCTCAGCGGTTGGGTGCCTGCCTTTGGCCCAGGGTATGATCCTGGAGTCCCAGGATCGAGTCTCGCACTGGGCTCCCTGCATGGAGCCTGCTTCTCCCTCTGCCTGTGTCTCTGACACTCTCTCTCTTTCTGTGTCTCTCATGAAGAAATAAATAAAATCCTAAAAAAAAGAATGTATGTGTATCATAATTCAATAGCTGCTTAATATCATCCTCTATGAATTTACTTGATAATTTGATTAATGATTTGTTTATTTATTTGATCAATAGTCATTTGCTGATATTTTTGATGTTCATTGTTAAAAACTAGACAATTTGTACCAATTTTCATGCTGCCACATTATGTATGAGAGTATCTGGTTCCACAAGCCCTTAAGAATGTGAAGTATTATCAATAGTCATTTAAGAATTATCAACTGGATAACATTTTGTCAATCCAATAGGCTAAAATATTTATTATATCTCTATTATAAATGAAATGTCTTATTATTTGTGATTGTAAGCTGTAGTGTATCATATAATAATATTGTAACATATCTCATATACTAATTACATATATTGACCCTGTCCTTTTTTGAAATGTCCATTGGGTTGTCTTTTTTGAATTGAATTGAATTTTAAGCTCTTTTGTATTATAAATGACTTTATCTCATGAATGCATCTATGTTGCAAATAGTCTAGTTTATCATTTGGTGTTAATTTTATCTTTATAATGAATTATTACAATGCCATATCTGTCACTTCATAGCTGCAGCTATTGGTAGAAGGCCTTTTCTGCATACAAGGCATTCTTTATTATAATATCATAAAAGAATACTTTTAAATTTTCTTAGTGTTTATATATTTAATCTATCTGAAATGCATATTGTGTATTTAGAGCTAGGACTATTGCTTTATTTTTTTCCTAATGAATAGTCAACTATTTCATTCATTTAATGGAAATATATCTTTTTCTTATTGCTAAAAAATATCTCTGTTACTACTGGTATCGATGGCTCTGTTATGTTTTGAGTTTCTACCTCTTTTATATAGTTTTTTAAATAAATTTATTTTTTTATTGGTGTTTAATTTACCAACATACAGAATAACACCCAGTGCTCATTCCGTCAAGTGCCCCCCTCAGTGCCTGTCACCCATTCACCCCCACCCCCCCGCTCTCCTCCCCTTCCACCACCCCTAGTTCCTTTCCCAGAGTTTGGAGTCTTTATGTTCTGTCTCCCTTTCTGATATTTCCCACACATTTCTTCTACCTTCCCTTATGTTCCCTCTCACTATTATTTATATTCCCCAAATGAATGAGAACATACAATGTTTGTCCTTCTCCGATTGACTAACTTCACTCAGCATAATACTCTCCAGTTCCATCCACTTCGAAGCAAATGGTGGGTATTTGTCGTTTCTAATGGCTGAGGAATATTCCATTGTATACATAGACCACATCTTCTTTATCCATTCATCTTTCGATGGACACCGAGGCTCCTTCCACAGTTTGGCTATTGTGGACATTGCTGCTAGAAACATTGGGGTGCAGGTGTCCCGGCGTTTCATTGCATCTGAATCTTTGGGGTAAATCCCCAACAGTGCAATTGCTGGGTCGTAGGGCAGGTCTATTTTTAACTCTTTGAGGAACCTCCACACAGTTTTCCAGAGTGGCTGCACCAGTTCACATTCCCACCAACAGTGTAAGAGGGTTCCCTTTTCTCCGCATCCTCTCCAACATTTGTAGTTTCCTGCCTTGTTAATTTTCCCCATTCTCACTGGTGTGAGGTGGTATCTCATTGTGGTTTGGATTTGTATTTCCCTGATGGCAAGTGATGCGGAGCATTTTCTCATGTGCATGTTGGCCATGTCCATGTCTTCCTCTGTGAGATTTCTCTTCATGTCTTGTGCCATTTCAGGATTGAATTGTTTGTTTCTTTGCTGCTGAGTTTCATAAGTTCTTAATAGATCTTGGACACTAGCCCTTTATCTGATATGTCATTTGCAAATTCTTCTCCCATTCTGTAGGTTGTCTTTTAGTTTTGTTGACTGTATCCTTTGCTGTGCAAAAGCTTCTTATCTTGATGAAGTCCCAATAGTTCATTTTTGCTTATGTTTCTTTTGCCTTCGTGCATGTATCTTGCAAGAAGTTACTGTGGCCGAGTTCAAAAAGGGTGTTGCCTGTGTTCTCCTCTAGGATTTCGATGGAATCTTGTCTCACATTTAGATCTCTCATCCATTTTGAGTTTATCTTTGTGTCTGGTGAAAGAGAGTGGTCTAGTTTCATTCTTCTGCATGTGGATGTCCAATTTTCCCAGCACCATTTATTGAAGAGACTGTCTTTCTCCAGTGGATAGTCTTTCCTCCTTTATCGAATATTAGTTGACCATAAAGTTGAGGGTCCGCTTCTGGGTTCTCTATTCTGTTCCATTGATCTATGTGTCTGTTTTTGTGCCAGCACCACACTGTCTTGTTGACCACAGCTTTGTAGTACAACCTGAACTCTGGCATTGTGATGCTCCCAGATATGGTTTTCTTTTTTAAAATTCCCCTGGCTATTTGGGGTCTTTTCTGATTCCACACAAATCTTAAATTAATTTGTTCCAACTCTCTGAAGAAAGTCCATGTTATTTTGATAGGGATTGCATTAAACATGTAAATTTCCCTGGGTAACATTGACATTTTCATAATATTAATTCTTCCAATCCATGAGCATGGAATATTTTTCCATCTCTTTGTGTCTTCCTCAGTTACTTTCAGAAGTGTTCTATAGTTTTTAGGGTATAGATCCTTCACCTCTTTGGTTAGGTTTATTCCTAGGTGTGTTATGTTTTTGGGTGCAATTTTAAATGAGATTGACTCCTTAATTTCTCTTTCTTCAGTCTCATTGTTAGTGTATAGAAATGCCACTGACTTCTGGGCATGGATTTTGTATCCTGCCACGCTGCCAAATTGCTGTATGAGTTCCAGCAATCTTGGGGGGAAGTCTTTTGGGTTTTCTATGTAGAGTATCATGTCATCAGTAAAGAGGGAGAGTTTGACTTCTTCTTTGCCAATTCGAATGCTTTTAGTGTCTTTTTGATGTCTGATTGCTGAGGCTAGGACCTCCAGTACTATGTTGAATAGCAGTGGTGAGAGTGGACATCCCTGTCTTGTTCCTGATCTTAGGGGAAAGGCTCCCAGTGCTTCCCCATTGAGAATGATATTTGCTGTGGGCTTTTCGTAGATGGCTTTTAAGATGCTGAGGAATGTTCCCTCTATCCCAACACTCTGAAAAGTTTTGATCAGGAATGGATGGTGTATTTTGTCAAATGCTTTCTCTGCATCTAATGAGAGGATCATATGGTTCTTGTTTTTTCTCTTGCTGATATGATGAATCACATTGATTGTTTTACGAGTGTTGAACCAGCCTTGTGTCACGGGGATAAATCCTACTTGGTCATGGTGAATAATTTTCTTAATGTTCTGTTGTATCCTCTTGGCTAGTTTCTTGGTGAGAATTTTTGCATCCATGTACATCAGGGATATTGGTCTGTAATTTTCCTTTTTGGTGGGGTCTTTGTCTGGTTTTGGAATTAAGGTGATGCCGGCCTCATAGAACGAATTTGGAAGTACTCCATCTCTTTCTATCTTTCCAAACAGCTTTAGGAGAATAGGTATGGTTTCTTCATTAAACGTTTGCTAGAATTCCCCTGGGAAGCCTCTGGCCCTGGACTTTTGTGTCTTGGGAGGTTTTTGATGACTGCTTCAATTTCCTCCCTGGTTATTGGTCTGTTCAGGTTTTCTGTTTCTTCCTGTTCCAGTTTTGGTAGTTTGTGGCTTTCCAGGAATGCATCCATTTCTTCTAGATTGCCTAATTTATTGGCGTAGAGCTGCTCATAATACGTTTTTAAAATCGTTTGTATTTCCTTGGTGTTGGTAGTGATCTCTCCTTTCTCATTCATGATTTTATTAATTTGAGTCTTCTCTCTCTTCTTTTTAATAAGGCTGGTTAATGGTTTATCTATCTTATTAATTCTTTCAAAGAACGAACTCCTGGTTCTGTTGATCTGTTCCACAGTTATTCTGCTCTCAATTTCGTTGAGTTCTGCTCGAATCTTTATTAACTCTCTTCTTCTGCTGGGTGTAGGATCTATCTGCTGTTTTTTCTCTTGCTCCTTTATGTGTAAGGTTAGCTTTTGTATTTGAGTTGTTTCCAGTTTTTGAATGGATGCTTGTATTGCCATGTATTTCCCCCTTAGGACTGCTTTTGCTGCATCCCAAAGATTTTGAATGGTTGTACCTTCATTCTCATTAGTTTCCATGAAACTTTTGAATTCTTCCTTAATTTCCTGCTTGACCCTTTCATCTTTTAGCAGGATGGTCCTTAACCTCCACGTGTTTGAGGTCCTTCCAATCTTCTTGCTGTGATTTAGTTCTAATTTCAAGGCAGTATGGTCTGAGAATATGCAGGGGACGATCCCAATCGTTTGGTATCAGTTCAGACCCGATTTGTGACCCAGTAGTGGTCTATTCTGGAGAAAGTTCCATGTGCACTTGAGAAGAATGTGTATTCAGTTGAGTTTGGATGTAAAGTTCTGTAGATATCTGTGAAATCCATCTGGTCCAGTGTATCATTTAAAGCTCTCGTTTCTCTGGAGATGTTGTGCTTAGAAGACCTATCGAGCATAGAAAGAGCTAGATTGAATTCACCAAGTATAAGTGTATTATTATCCAAGTATTTCCTCACTTTGGTTATTAATTGATTGATATATTTGGCAGCTCCCACATTCGGGGCATATATATTGAGGATTGTTAAGTCCTCTTGTTGGATAGATCCTTTGAGTATGAGATAGTGTCCCTCTTCATCTCTTACTACAGTCTTCGGGGTAAATTTTAGTTTATCTGATATAAGGATGGCTACCCCTGCTTTCTTTTGAGGACAATTTGAATGTAAATGGTTCTCCAACCTTTTATTTTCAGGCTGTAGGTGTCCTTCTGTCTAAAATGAGTCTCTTGTAGACAGCAAATAGATGGGTCCTGCTTTTTTATCCAGTCTGAAACCCTGTGCCTTTTGATGGGGTCATTAAGCCCGTTTACGTTCAGAGTTACTATCGAAAGATATGAGTTTAGTGTCATCATATCTATTCAGTCCTTGTTTTTGTGGATTGTTCCACTGAACTTCTTCTTAAAGGGGAATTTTAAGAGTCCCCCTTAAATTTTCTTGCAGAACTGGTTTGGAGGTGACATATTCTTTCAGTTCCTGCCTGTCTTGGAAGCTCTTTATCTCTCCTTCCATTTTGAATGAGAGCCTTGCTGGATAAAGTATTCTTGGTTGCATGTTCTTCTCATTTAGGACCCTGAATATATCCTGCCAGCCCTTTCTGGCCTGCCAGGTCTCTGTGGAGAGGTCTGCTGTTACCCTAATACTCCTCCCCATAAAAGTCAGGGATTTCTTGTCTCTTGCTGCTTTAAGGATATTCTCTTTATCTTTGGAATTTGCAAGCTTAACTATTAGATGTCGAGGTGTTGAACGGTTTTTGTTGATTTTAGGGGGGGATCTCTCTATTTCCTGGATCTGAATGCCTGTTTCCCTTCCCAGATTAGGAAAGGTTTCAGCTATGATTTGTTCAAATACATATTCTGGCCCTCTGGCCCTTTCCGCGCCCTCAGGAACCCCAATTAAACGTAGTTTTTTCTTCCTCAGGCTGTCGTTTATTTCCCTTAATCTGTCTTTATGGTCTTTTAATTTTCTGTGTCTTTTTTCCTCCGTTTCCCTCTTTGCCATCAACTTGTCTTCTATGTCACTCACTCGTTTTTCCACTTTGTTAACCCTCGTCGTTAGGACTTCTAGTTTGGATTGCATCTCATTTAATTGATTTTTAATTTCTGCCTGATTGGATCTAAATTCTGCAGTCATGAAGTCTCTTGAGTCCTTTGTGCTTTTTTCTAGAGCCACCAGTAGCTGTATAATAGTGCTTCTGAATTGGCTTTCTGACATTGAATTGTAATCTAGATTCTGTAACTCTGTGGGAGAGAGGATTGTTTCTGATTCTTTCTTTTGAGGTGAGGTTTTCCTTCTAGTCATTTTGCTCAATGCAGAGTGGCCAAAAAACAAGTTGTATTGGGAAATGGAGAAATAGAGAGAGAAAGAAGGAAAGAATAGAGTAAAAGAAAAAAGGAAGAGAAAAAGAAAAAAAAGAGAAGAAAAGAGAAAGAGAAAGAAAGTACAAAATAGGGGTTGGGGGAAGCAATCTGAAATCAAAAAGAAAGAAAACAAAAAACAAAAACCACGGGGGAGTATCTTCCGATTCTGTGTACTTTAAGTCCCTTGACTTCCCTTGGAACTGGTCTGTCCCGCTGGTCTTCTGGGGGAGGGGCCTGCTGTGCTGATTCTCAGGTGTTAGCCCTTGGGGGAGCTGCTCTGCCCCTGCCTGGTGCAGGGCTCAGTGGGGGTTGTTTACCCCGTGAGGCCCCAGGAGGAACAACCCCAATGGCGGCGCCAGCTCTGCAGCCCTGGAGTCAGCTCCCGCAGTAGCTCCGGGGCTCTCCGTCTGCAGGGCCTGGGGGCTCCCGGGCGGGGCCGCTGATCTGCTCAGCTCCAGGCAGGAGCGTCCTCGCTGTCCTGGGCCCTCCCGGCCTCTGCCTGTCCCGGGGGAGGCCGGATCCTGGGCTGTATCCCGGTCCCTGTGCTCCGGGGCCTGCGCTGTTGGATTCGCGCTCCCGCCCCGCAGCCCCCTCCGCGGAGCCGCCGCCCGAGCCCCTCCGAGCTGTTCCCGGAGCCGCGCAGCCCCCTCCGCGGAGCCGCCGCCCGAGCCCCTCCGAGCTGCTCCGGTCCCGCCGAGCGCTGCAGCCCTTAGGGAGCTCGGCGCACTCTCCGGGGCGCAGTTCCTCTGTTACTGTCCCAGGGAGCCCGAGGGCATCCCCGCCTTTCTGGGGATCCTGCTCCAATTCCCCGGGAGGCCTTTCCGCGGGGAAGGTCGGTGCAGCTCCTGCTCCTCCGAGACGGGGCTCTCCTGTCCTGGGGACACTCGCCCCGGCCTCAGCCCGGCTCCTCGGGCCCCTCCCCCTTGGAGGCCTTTTGTGTCTTTATTTCTTTTCCCCGTCTTCCTACCTGGATAGAGGCGCGAACTCTTCTCACTGGAGCGTTCCAGCTGGTCTCTCTTTAAATCTCAGGCCGAATTCGTAGATTTTCAGGATGGTTTGAAGGTTATCTCGGTAATTTGGTGAGGACAGGTGACTTGGGGACCCTACTCTTCCGCCGTCTTCCCCTCCTCCCCTACCTCTTTTATATTTGGTGTTTTATTTGTTTTTACTTTCTATTTATTTAGCTTACTTTATTTTTTAAAAATTTTTGTTTATTATTTATGTTAGTCACACACAGAGAGAGAGAGAGAGAGAGAGAGGCAGAGACACAGGCAGAGGGAGAAGCAGGCTCCACGCACCGGGAGCCCCACGTGGGATTCGATCCGGGGTCTCCAGGATCGCGCCCTGGGCCAAAGGCAGGCGCCAAACCGCTGGGCCACCCAGGGATCCCTTAGCTTACTTTATTAAAAAAATTATCCCAGTAATCTAGAGAAAAGGGCTAAAGATGTCCCTAAGATCTGGGGAGTACACAAATACATTTGTACTTAAGCTCAACAAATGAACTATTTAATCATTGAATGGATTCACCTTCCAAATATAAAGGATACTTATCATTTAGGCAAGTAAATGGATTAGTCAAACAAAGCTGACTTAGCTTGACACCAAGTTAACATATAAAATTTAATCAGTAGAAATCCAGTATTCAGAGTAATGAGGAAGGTTGGTCTTCTAACTTTATGCAGATTATATCAAAACTGAAATTTATATCCTCAGTGAGTTCTAAAATTTATGAGGACTATTATGAAAGTCCTTAGACAAATTGCCTAATGGTAAGAAAACTGGACAATATGTCATATGGGCAAATGAAAAATCAATTGAGATTTGTGGTTTGTATAGGTGGTGGGAAAACAGCTTCACATGCTAATGGGAAAGAAAATTTATATTCATTCTGTGTGAACTGCTTTGGTCCGTTGCGCATATGAAAAAATTTTTATGCAGGGAAGCACTGCATTCCCTTAGCTCCTGTTTAGCTGCCAAAAGATTAAGTTTGTGCTCTGGTGACTGATTTATTCCTACTCTGATTTGGGTTGTGTGGGATGGCTCACATTCTGTCAGGGAGATAAAGAGTAAAAAAGCCCAAATTCCTTTTATTGGATTATTTGTATATTTATTTATTTATTTATTTACCATTAGAAACAACTGAAAGTCTGTATTACGGGGATTCAAACCAACAGACGGTTCCAGGTTAAAAACTTACGTTGTTTCAGTTCCCTTTTCTTTCTCTTTTGCTGAAATTGGATACATCATTTCCAAAGCGAATCCCAGCAGGACTCAATTAATGAGGTGCCAAAACAGAACAATATCCCAACCTGGCAATTCCATAGTTTCTTTGCGTGACTCTGTGTGTGTGTGTGTGTGCGTGTGTGTGTGTGTAAAGGATGGGATCTGGGAATTTATTGCTAACCAGCATTACTTAAAACATCAGGATTAAAAGGTCTGTTTACAAATGTGCCAATGCCAGAAAAGCAAATGATTCCCTTTTATTCTTTGTCCTATGTCATGGGCAAAGGGAAAATGTAGCTCTATGGAAGGAAAGTGATAGATTAGGCTATTGATATTAAATTAAAAGCACTGATAGTTATCCCTTACCTTACCTTGAATTTTGTTTCTGTATTTCTTCATTATTTGGGGTCTATAGCCAATAGTCTATATGATGAAAGTCAGCTTATTTATTTTAATAACGGAATTTTTTTCCTTTAATATCATTTAGAGAATAACTTGAAATTGTTTTGATTACACATAGCTCCAACAATGGAGACAAAAACTAGTGGAGAGAAATTGTAAGGAAACAAGAAAGTTCTAAAATTCCCATCTGTCTTTACAGAATAATAATGCTGAGGGGGATAGGTGGCTCAGTCAGTTAAGCATCTGACTCTTGATTTCAGCTCAGGTCATGAGCTCAGTGTCCTGAGATCCAGCACTGGATGGGCTCATGCTGAGCATGGAGCCTGCTGGGGATTCTCTTTCTCTTTTTCCATCTGCCCTTCCCCAACCTATAAAGAATAAACAAACAAACAATAAAGCCACTATCATTGCCCTGTGTCTTCATTAGCTCCCCACGGTGATTTATTATAGGTTTTGAGATTCTCATAAGAGCAAAACTGTAAACATCACAGAGAAAGAGAACTTTTTCAATATACAATTACAATAACCAGTAGGAGAATATAATAATTAAATATGCATTTAGTGATCAGTTGATATCAGATAATTTTTAAGAGCAGGATTTGATGACGTGGCTAATCATAGTTTAAGTTGTTCAGAAAGAGAAGAAGCACTTATAGAGAAACAAAATATATGATGAGAGGCAAAACCGGGGTTACATATAAACATTTTCTTTTTTTTTAAGATTTTATTTATTTATTCATGAGAGACACACACAGAGAGAGAGAGAGAGAGAGAGAGAGGCAGAGACACAGGCAGAGGGAGAAGCAGGCTCCATGCAGGGAGCCTGAGGCAGGACTCGATCCCGGGACTCCAGGATCACACCTTGGGCTGAAGGCAGGTGCTAAACCGCTGAGCCACCCAGGGATCCCCACATATAAAAATTGTCTTAAGGTTGGGACAAACCAAATAAGGAATTTTAATTTAATTTTGTAAATTAAGTGTTTTAGGTCACACTGCTAATACATCAGTTTTGATTCAGTTTTATCATTCTGCCACCCCAGGAGGGAACATGTGCTTGGGAACACTTTCAAAGGAGAACCGCATATTTTGCAAAGCAAGGATGAATGAGACTTGGTAAAAAAGAATGCTAACCATCAATATCTACCCACAAATAAAAATGTATTGGTAACAGATATGAAGCCACAGATGTATACAATATCTTATATATTCTGATGATGCCATTAGACAAATATGACAAGATAAATCTTGTATTCAGAAAAATGAATTACATTTTCAGGAGAATTTTGTCTCTCATGCATCATATACACAGTCATGTCTGTTTTACTTACTTTGTATAGCACTATGTCACAAATGTAAATCAATAGCTCTATTAAAAATGTCAAAGAGATTGGTGGAATTTACGTGCTAGTTCATATTTTATGTGCAACTATTTTTTGTTTGTTGGGCAATTCATTTACTCTGACACCTCTAATTTTACAGAGTTGCCCTTTCAAGCATAGAGTTGAGGCTGTTCTTTACATCAATATTCTATAACCTCCTTCGTGTTTTCTCTACTCACTATCTAGACACACCTCTCATAAAAATGACCCACTTTTGTGATTGTTAGTGTTATTGCTGTCATTGCCAACAAGCAAGGAAATGTAGGGCCTGGTCTCCAGAGGCGAACTTTCTGGCAGCAAGCATTTCCAGGGTAAAGGTCACAACTTAAATTAACATTGTTCCAGGGGATCCCTGGGTGGCTCAGCAGTTTAGCACCTGCCTTCGGTCCAGGGCCTGATCCTGGAGTCCCGGGATCAAGTCCCACGTCAGGCTCCCTTCATGGAGCCTGCTTCTCCCTCTGCCTGTGTCTCTGCCTCTCTCTCTCTCTCTCTCTCTCTGTCTCTCATGAATGAATAAATAAAATCTTTAAAACAAACAAACAAACGACAAAAAAACATTGTTCCAGAACAGTAACAAATTCCCCAAACAAGGACTTGAGTATTTTGCATCTTCTTTAGTCTGTGAAGTCTGTTTTATGCACCAAAATGGGGACAAAAATCAGTTCATTTTTCTATGTAAGGAGGAATGCAGAATAATCATGTTAGTCTTTTGGCATTAGTATTAATAGCATGCCACCAATCTTTTTGATAAATTTAGCAGTTACTCTCGGTAAATAACATCTCAGGAAAAAAAATGCTTTTTCTCACTCCTCTTTATACATATCTGTCAAGGCTGTATCCTGTGAACAACCTGAGTTTATAGCGTTGGGGTGTTCTTTCTGTATTTTATCCAACCTTCTCCTCTTTTATATTCAATTTGCTTAAAATTCTAAATATTTGTTTAAGGTTTCATCTTCTTCCTGAACTGGCAGACTTTAGATGGTATTAGTTATTCTTTTTTTCTGAAGGCTTGTTATTCTTACATTTAGCTATATGCACATTTGTTGAGTACTTCTGGCCTCTCCCTGGTCAGAAATGTTGGTTATAAAGACATCAAGGTAATGTGCACATAGAACTTAGGTGACCCATACATTTTACTTTCTTTTTCATTAAAACAAGAAAAATCCATATACACATAAATATATCACATATGCGTATTTTTAGCCCTGCTTTTCCTCTTGGGCCAGTTAGATTAAGTACACCCTAAAACATACCTGACTGCTTTGTCCTTTCTGACTGGTGCAGTTTCAAGGCTCTTGTCATGTTGGCTTTGGTTTTATTTATATTACCCAAGGCTGTGGTGCAGAGGCCAGTAATGATAACAATAAGCAAAGCATGAGCTGAAGTTCTCTATAGATGCTAAAATCTTAATTTTCCCAACAAATCAATTTTATTCTCCTTCAGAGTTGTTTGGCATTTCAAAGTCCTTTGTACATCCATTTAAATTTCACGTTTGATTTGCCAATTTTTTTTTGAAAGATGCCTCTTACAATTTTGATGAGATTTGCATTGAAGCTAAGAATCAATTTAGAGAGAGTAGCTATCTTAGTTAATAACCCTCATTATTTCCAACCACAAATATAGTACATTTCTCCATTTATATAGGCCTTGTTCATATGGCACAAGAGCTTTTTGTTACTTTCAGTCTACAGGTTTTTCATATCTTTTTCTCAGATTTATTCCTAAGGCCTTCATACTTTCATGTTATTATGCATTTAAGATCGCAATTTCCAATTTTTGTTGCTGATATATGACAATTTTTGTATGTTAATCTTGTATCCTGCTGCCTTGCTAAAATCATGTGTTAGTTTTTGTAGCTTTTTTGTGGATTTTCAGATTTTTCCACATAGACTAGGAATTAGCAATCTTCTCAATAGGACCATGTAAAAAATATTGGATGTTGTAGGCCATAATATTTCTTCCTGGCTGCTCTTTTCCACCAATGTATTGTGAAAGCAGATAGAGATAATACCTAATAGAATGAGTGTTGTTGTGTTGCAATATTACAGTGATTAATTTTTGGATTTTAAATGAACCATGAGTTTCTGGGATAAACCCTATTTCATCATGATGCATTCTTGTATTTGTGTATGATTGGAATCCACTTGGCCAACTCTTGTTTGGAATATTAGCATCTGTGTTCATGAAGGTTATCAGCTGTCATTTCCCTTCTTTTAATATTCTTGTCTAGACTTAGTATCAAAGTAATAGTAGTATCATATAATGAGTTAGAAATTATTTTCTTTCTCTTAAAATGATCCGGATGAGTTTGTGTAGGACTTTTCCTATTTCTTCCTGAGATGTTTGGTGGAATTAGCAGATGAAGAGAACTGGGCCTTAAGTTTTTTCTGTGGGAAGACTTTTTATCTATAAATTCAACTTCTTTAATAGAGTGCTACTCATAATACCTGTTTATTCTTTAAATGAACTTTGGTAGTTTGTGTCTTTTAAGAAATTTGGCCATTTCAGTCATAGTTTCAAATTTAATGGCATGAAATTATTCATAATACTTTCTTACTATTTGTTAAAAATCTGTAGTAGAATCATGATGTGACTCCCCCCCCCCCCCCCATTCCTGATGTTGGCTCTTTCTGTCACTCTCTTTTCCCTGATCAGTTTGGCTAAAAGTTTGTCAATTTTGTTTCCTCAAAGGGCCAGTTTGGTTTCTTTCTTTCTTTCCTTTTTTTTTTTTTTTTAAATTTTTTTTTCTAGCTTTTGATATCACTAATTTATACTCTAATCTCTATTACTTCCTTTTCTCCACTTTCTCTGAGTTTAATTTGCTCTCTTTCCCAGTGTTTTGTTTTGGTTTTTTATAAGATTTTATTTATGTATTTGACAGATAGAGCATGCATAACCAGGGGGAAATGGCAGGCAGAGAGGGAGAAGCAGGCAGACACTCAACCAACTGAGCTGAGCCACCCAGGTGACCTCTTTCCCTGTGTTGTAAGATGAAAAGTGAGGTCACTGATTTGAGACTTGAGATCTTTTTTTTTTTTTGCCTAATATGAGCCTTTATTGCTATAAATTTTTTTGTAAATAATATTAAAGTGGCATCCTGCAAATACTTTGTTTCATTTTCATTCCATCAAAGTGCCTTTTAATTTTCCTTTGGATTTCTTCATTCATCTATTTGTTATTTAAATGTCTATTATTGAGCTTCTGAATATTTAGGATTTTTTTAATATTTAGGATTTTCTAGTTGTCTTCTCATTGGTTTATAATTTAGTCCCATATTGGTGGTGAACATATTTTGTAAGATTTGGATCCTTTTAAATTTATTGATATTTGATTAATAATCTAAAATATATCTTATCTTGATAAATATTCCATGTGTACTTGAAGCAAATGAGTATTCTGACATGCATAAATGTCGATTAGGTCAAAGTGCTTTACAGTACTATTGAAGTATTCTATATCCTTATTGACATTCTGAATATTTGTTTTATTGTTGAGTGAGGGTTACTGAAATCTTCAGCTATAAATACTGATTTGTCTATTTCTCTTGCATTTCTATTATTTTGCATCTTTATGTTTTGAGGCTCAATATGAGGTATGTAAATAGTTAGATTAAAAAAATCCTCTTCAATAATCAAATTCTTATTGTTCTAAAATGACTTTCTTTGCCCTTGGGCATATTCTCTGTTCTGATAACTACTTTACCTGATATTAACATAGACAGGTTTTCTTTTGATAAGCTTTATTGTGGTGTATATTTTTCTTATTTTTTAGCTGTACCTTTTTTTTAAAGTGGTTGTTTTGTTTTGTTTTGTTTTTTCATTATATGCAGTACAGTTTGGCTTTACACTTTAATCAAACCTAACTGTCTTGAATTTTTAATTAGCAACTTATAGTTAATGTGTTTATCATTATAGTTAGGCTCAGATGGATCAACCTGTAATTTATTTTCTGTTTGCTCCATCACTTTTTTTTGTCTCCCTTCCTTCTGTTTTTGCTTTCTTTTGGGTTAATTGAATATTATTTTTATCCATTTTATCTACTTTATTAGTGAATTAGCTCTTTATGACTTTGGTTTTATGACTTAAAACCAAAAGCTCAGTTTATGACTTAAAACAAGTCATTTTGGACTTGTTTTATGTTTTATAGAATACACATTTAAATTACCAATCTACTCTCAAGTGACAGCATACTTCATGCTTACATTGTAAGTGTCTTAAGATAGTATACTTTTATTTCTCTCATGCAGACTTTCATCCTATTATTGCACTGTTTATTTTTTACATATGTTTTACATTCCATATTCCATGGTTATTTTTAAAGAGTCATTTTAAAAAATAAGAAAAAAATGTCATATGTAGTTACCATTTCTGGTACTTTTTATTCCTTTGCATAGATGAATGCCCATCTGGCATAATTTTTCTTCTGCCTATAATTCACTGTTATTGTACTGCAAGTCTGAAAATCTGTGCTAAGATGTGGGAGAGGTGAAGCACTCTATTATCTTATGTATGCATGCCAGTCTTTAGAGGTCCTATGTCCCTGTATCCTCCACAAGTGTGAGTCAGGAAGGCCAGTGGGGCTGGAAGCAGGTAAAGTTTTTCTTAGTTGTAGGCTTTTATTTGGGACAACACTCCAGGCATAATTCAGGTTGGTTACTTTTCCCTCTTCCTGCTGGATCAAGTAGAGGATTTTTTTTATGGCTCTTCCCAATGAGAAATTGTTTCACTTGGAGGTGAAAACCACTGGAAGTATGGTGGCTTCCTAAAACTAAGCCCTTAGAGTTTCTCAGGCTTATGCTAGTTTATCAGGAATTTGTCAAAATTATTTATGGCTTTCTACCTTCCTATTGCTCCAGCGGCTTCTGCTCAAGGTAAAATGATATTGGTTATGATTTTCTGTATTTGCCCAACTTTCCAGAACTTGGGCAGTCTGCTGCTTCAGTTTCCTGTAAACTTCAATAAAAATCATTAATAACCAGTTTTTTTCAGTTTATACATGTTCTAAAGCTATGAAAGGCAACTTTCAAGGCCTTTACATGTTGGACCTGAAACTAAAAATGAAAAACATTTTTAATAACTGATATAATGTATTTCACTGTTAATTCCAACATCTGCACTGAGCTTAAGAGATTAATTTGTCTCCTCCTTATTGATCTTATATTCCTGATATGCCTGGTAATCTTTTTCTGGATGCCAGACATTATAAATTTTACCTGGCTGGAGTCTTTGATATTTTATATGCCTAAAAATATTGAGCTTTGTTCTGGGATGCATTTAAGTTACTTAGTAGTTTGATTCTTTCAGATATTGGTTTCATGATTTGTTAGGCAAAACTAAAGCAGTGTCAATCTAGAAAAAAAATTATTCTTGATCATAGAGGCACCCATCTATATATCTCTGCCCAGTGTCTTGTGGATCATGAGGTTTTCCAGTCTGGCTCCTGGGAGCAAGCACTATTCCAGGTCCTAATTTAGATCCAGGCATTGTCACCTCTTGGGTTTCAGGCTAAAGTTAAGCTTTTTAATCTTTACTGTTTGGATAACCATTTTTATACCAACAGCATAAAAAGTATCATTTGGAAGTTTTTATCTTTACCATTTGGATAACAGAATCTATGCTTAAAACAGTTTAATTAAATGGAATAATACATAACAAGAAACTAGTTTGCCCTCAAATCCTGCTACAAGTACACTTACCAGTTGGGAGTTTTTAATTTAACATTAGCCTAAATCACATGATGGCTGATTTTGACAGAAGATAAATACCACCAGAATTCCAAAAAAGAAAGAAGAAAAGATGAGATGAGGGGTAGAAAGGTCAAATTAGTTTCCATAAAGCCAAAGGGAATTTTGTTGTCACATACCTTCCTGTTGCTTTAACTTCACATGAGCTTTAAAATTTAAGAGTGGAAACCTGGGTTTTTATTTATTTTAAAGTGATATATTTTCAAATGGTAAGTCAATTTTTACTTGATCTATGTAGAAAGATCATATTCTGGGTAACCAGTGGGTATGGATATAGATAGATATCTTAAAAAAGATAACTTTTTTTAAATGTAAACAGTTTTATTTAGAAACATATAGGTACCTGTTTGCATTATAGAATATAAAACTTGGTTTACACTCTATAAAAAATAACCAGTATCCAAATTCAAGAGAGCTAGCATTCATAGAACACACAATGTAGGTGTGTAGCTACAGGCTTAACTTAAACCAAAAATATAATCCAGGGGGATGAGTACAACACTTGGTGCTGAGCACCCAGCATCCAGAAGTTGCCATTTTAGCATAGCATATGAAGGTTTGCTTTCTAAGTGCATGACTTTTTTTTTTTAATAGAAGAACAGAGAGGTGGAGTTTATTTGCATGCAGATAAGCAAGAGATTTTTATACTGCCTCTCTCTACCTCATGATAGTACCTATTATACAGTCATGAAATCTAATCTTGACATTGCTTTGTTACCCATAAACATTTTACAGATTGAAACCATCTACCTTAAACTTTCTATTTGGAGTACATGTAAACCTCTGACTCACCCTGAATTCAGCTACTCTAAAGCATTTCTGGTACAGACACTGGGAGCATAGACTGACCTCAAGTTAATTTTAATACCATTGGTTTTGTTTTGCTGCATTGTTTGCCTTAATCTTTGTACTGTGTTCAGATTTCATAATGTTAGAGCTAGATATTTATCCTGCTGAAGGAAACTGCCAGATGTAAGGCAACATCAGTTCTTTAATTATTGGATATGATTGAACTTTGGGTTTGAAAGTGATCACTAGAGAAGTAATGTCTTGTAAATTAGTATGGAGGTAATTTTTTTTACTATAGGAATTGACCTGCACATGTGAAGGCTGAGAAGTCCTATGATCTGCCACCTGCAAACTGAAGAAACAGGAAGGGCAGTCAAGTTCAGTCCAAGTCTGATAGCCTGAGAACAGGGGAGCTGATCATAAGTCCTGGTTTGAGTCTAAAACCTCAAGAACTAGAAATATCATAGAAGAGGGTACAAGATAGATTCAGGAGCACCCATTTATGACAGTAGGGGAATACAGATGTCTCCACTTTTTTGTTCTGTTTAAGCACTCAGGGGATTGTAAGATGCTCACCCACACTAGTAAAGGCAATTTTCTTTACTAAGTCTACTGATTCAAAAACTAATCTTTTTTAGAGATGCACTCAAAGAAACACCCAGAAATAATGTTTACCAGCTATCTGGGCATCTTTACCCAGTCAAGAAGACATATAAAGTTAATAATCACAATAATCTAGATACTGCAGAATGTAGTTTTCAAAGATAGCTATACCAATATTTATTCTAACTCCCACTTTTTCATTGAGAGGTAAATCTATGTTTTCTCCCCTGTGAACTGGATGAATCTGTGTAACTGCTTTGATCAATAAACTCCAAAGGAAATGACACAGCGTAGCTTTTAAGGGCAGGTCATAAACGGCAGTAGGATTGCTTGAGGCTGGTCTCTCTCTCTCTCTCTCTCTCTCTCTCTCTCTCTCTCTCTCTCAGTTCAAATGTTGTTATAGCCATGCTGGGACATCAAAAATTAAAAGCACAAAATGTTGCAGAAGGCATTTCCATGGAGAAAGTAAACAACTCTGCTGTCACTTTTCCTTAAGAACATTGGCTATTTCTATGCACAAGGCAAGAGACTAACATTCCCACAATTTGGGCAAAGGCATTAAAATAAAAAGTGACTAAATCAGCATAGCTTTCAATAATCATCAAAGGCTGGAGAGAATACAATAACAGTAACAATGACACATTAAGCATTAAGGAGCCAGAATTCTGAATGGTGAATTGAGGTTTAAGTCTGCCAGCTTTTCCCTCAAAATGTTTGGTAATTTCAGAAGTTATTTGGGACCTGAGGCTAAGGGACAGAGCAAAAAGTCTCTGAAAAGCAGAGTTGAAAGCTTAGAGTTAAGATTTCTGCAGCAGGTAATGCCCTGGTTATAGTCTCAATCTCTAATATGCATGACAGTTTCAGTTGATGAAGCTCTAGTAGTGAAAATTATTTAGAGGTAAACGGAGCCCTAACAGAAATGCAACCTTTCCCACAGCTGAGTCAGTACATGGCAGAATTAAATCAATCACTGAACATGCCTAAGAAAGTAAAAACTGACAAAAACAAAAAGTAAAGTCAATAGATGTGAAAACAAAATAGGACATTGGAACATATTATTTTCAGTATCTGAGAAAGAAGAAAACAAAAAAGAACTTTAAGAAAATTGTTTGAAGTAACTCTAGGGCCATGCAGTGGAAAGCAGCAGAAATCTGTCTCCCTACCTACACAATTGCACTGGTAGAACCTGTCTGCTATAATTATTTGGAACTCTGGCTTGCTTCTTCCAGTGGAAAGCGTAGGTGGCAAGTTGTAGTTAAATGGATTGTTCAGTTCTTAGCACAATAGTAGCTACCTGTTTCCTACCACAGGCAATTACATACATGTTTCAGGGTCAGCTGTACAGAGCATGTGGGAGCCAGGATGGGAAAAAAAGGGCACTGCCCTCCAAATATTGGAAATCCGATAACTGATTGTTATCAGACATGCAGACTGACACAGGGGGCAACCACTGTTGTTGAACCTCCTCCCATTGTTGCAAGCCCTTCTCCCTTCCAGAGCATTTAAAGTGACTTTCATAGGACTTAAAGGGTCAGCATATTCCCTCCATCTTCATTTTTCTTTTTCTCCTTTGGGAGCCAGACATTGAAGACTAGCACATTCAAAAGACACTGCATATGCAGAGGAAATTAGAAAGACTTTGTGCATGACAATGGGAAAACACAGGCTCAGAAAAGATGAGAAAACATTACCTTTACACTTGATCCTGATCCTCAGCACAGAGAGAGTCTACACAATGAAACAAACAAAACCCACAGCAAACCCTAGGGAAGGTAGGGATGAGAGGATCTGATTTCTAGAGTTACCACATTATTAGATTCAAATGTCTAGTTTTAAACCTAAAATCTCAAGGCATACAAAGAACTAGCAAATTATGATCCACTCAAAGGAAAAAACAAACCAACATAAACTGTCCCTCAAAAAGACCTGTTAGTGAATCTACTAGACAAAAACTTTAAAACAATTATCTTAAAGATACTCAAAGAACTAAAGGAAGCCATGGAGAAAGTCAAGAAATAATGTATGAACAAGATGGAGATAACACTGAGTAATAGAAAACATAAAATAAACCAAGAAGAAATTCTGGAGCTAAGAAGTGTAGTGACTGATATGAAAAATTTGCTGAAGAGATTCAAAGGCAGATTTATTTGAGCATGTAAGAGAAGAAACAGTGAATGTGAAGATAGGACAATTAAAAGTATCAAGTCTGAGGAATAGAAAGAAAAAAAGACTAAAGAAAAGTGAATAGAGCCTAAGAAACATGTGGGATACCATCAGATGGACCAATATATGCATCATGGGAGTCCCACAAAGAGATGTGAGGAAGAAACACAATATTTGAAAACAGATGAGAAACACAATATTTGAAATATCTGAAAGCCTCCCAAATTTGAAAGATATGTGAATATTAACATCCAAGAAGGTTAATGAACTGCAAGTCAATTGAGCCAAAGAGACCCACAATGAGACACATGGTAATCAAACTGTTAAAAGACTATGACAAAGAGAATGTTAAATTTTAGAAAGACAGCCAAGAAATGAATCATCTCATACAAAGGATCCTCAGTAAGATTGTCAACATATTTCTCATCAAAAACTTGGGAGACCAAAAGACAGTGAGTTGATAGATAGAAAATGCTGAGAGAAAAATATTAACTGAGAATCCTATATCCAGCAAAATGGTCATTCAAAATGAGAAAAAATAAAAAAAAATAAAAAAAAATGAGAAAAAATAAAGTTATTCTCACATAAACAAATTAGCTCTGCCCTGCAAAAATGCTGGAAGGAGATCCTTCAGGTTTAAAGGACACTAGCCAGTAAATTTAAGGCATATAGAGAAATAAAGTTTTCAGTAAAAGTAAATAAATGGGCAATTTTAAAAGCTAGTATGTTGTAACAAGGGTATGTAATTTAACTTTTTGTTTTCTACATGATTTAACAGACCAAAACATTAAAAAATAAAATAAGTACTAGTCTAAAAGGTAGTATTATTATAAATTTAGTTTATAACTCATAGTTTTCTACATAATTAGAAATGAATGCATTAACATTATTAGTCTTTTAAGAAACAAGTTATGAACATGTGATTTTGTGACATCAACAACTGAAAGGAGTAGGGATAGAAAAGTTAAAGGAGCAGTCTTTGCATGTTATTAAAATTAAGTTGGTATAAACTCAAACTGGTGTTATAATCTTATGGGATGCCTGGGTGGCTCAGTGGTTGAGTGTCTGCCTTTAGCTTAGATCATGACTTCAGGTTCTCAGGGTGGAGTCCCACATAGGGCTCCCTGCATGGAGCCTGCTTCTCCCTCTGCCTATGTCTCTGTCTCTCTCTCTCTCTCTGTCTCTCATGAATAAATAAATAAAATCTTAAAAAAAGAGATTACTTTCAAAACTCAATTATTTCTTCATTTAATGTGGTGAAAAAGAAAAATTACATGACCATCTCAAATAGAAACACAAAAGTCATCTGGTAAAATACAAGACACATTCAGGAAAAAAAACTCATAAAAATATTACTCATAAATATTTCTTAAAACTAGCACCAGTGAATTTTATACTTAATGGTGAAATAGTTAAGGCTTTACCTTTGAAATGAGGGATGATATAAAAATATTCATCATTACCACTTCATCCAAAGCTCTAGAACTTTAGTAAGAAAAGAAAAAGAAACACAATTGAAATTATCTGAAGAATAAAATGGAAATCTTTTTATTTACTTTCTTTTTATGTAGAAAAATCCAGAGAATCTGAAGATAAAATATTAAACATAATAAATGAATTTTGCCAACAAACTTCTTGAATAAAACAAACTTGTGTGCCAAATAATTAAAGGATAAAATTTGAAAAGCAGTCACTTATAAAAATAATAGAAAATATCAAGTACCTAGGAATACATCTAAAATTCTGTTAGTCCAAAGGTATCTAACATTTATGAGACAAATTAAAGATGATCTAATTAAATAGAAATATATTGTTCAGGATTTGAATGACTCAATATTGCTAAACATCTCATAACTGGCCAAATTTACCAGTAGTATTAATAGACATCTTTGTCAAAATTGAAAGCTGATTCTTCAAATTGTAGGAAAATGAAAAGTGTCAAGAAAAACCCATATAATCTTAAAGAAGATAAAAATTGGAGAGCACAAACCATCAGACATCAAGACTCATTATAATGCCACAAGAAGTAAAACAAATTGGTAAGGTGACAGAATAGACAAACCACCTAATGGGAAAAAATAGATTTCTGACACATTTCAATACAAATATGGCCACTGGATTTAAAAAGCTGTCACTGAGATGTGTTTGGAGAAAGAATCATCTTTTAATAAATGGTGCTGGATTTAACTGATACATAGAAGAAAAAAGACCTTGAAAAATACCTTACAGCATAAACAAATATCAATTCCAGATGGATTGCTGTCCTGAATGTGAAAAGTAGAACCATAAAACTTATTGATGATAATATTACAGAATATTTTCATAATCCTGAAATAAGCACAGATTTATCAAAGCCATGAAATCACATTAAATTTACATGAACATTTTATTTAATAAATTTGACATCATTAAAATTAATGACTTTTGTTCCCCAAATAATTTTCATATATCATGCAATGGCTTGCATCTGATATATATAAAGAACACCTTCAAATCCATAAGAAAAAGAGGGCAGTCTCACTAAAAAATATGTAATAGTTTTGAACAGGAATTCAATGAAGATAATGCCTCATTCTCATAATGATAGGACAAAGGACTTTGTGTTTTTTGTTATCAGTGATTTTTAAATGAAAAATTAAAGTGAGATACCCTTATATACCTACAGAAATAGACTAAGAATTAATATGTAAACAAATTGTCAATAACAGATGAGAAACAAACTCTCAAACACTCCTAGCAATCTGTTTTTTTTTTTTTTTTTTTTTTTAGGAAAAATGGCCATGTCTACTAAACATATCCAGACACCAGTGTAACTTCTAGGAATATACCTAATGGAAATGAGTCCATATGCCATCAATAGACATGTACATTAATGTTTAAAGTGGCTTAATTGTTTAGAGACACAACCTTGAATCAATTAAAATATGCATTAACAGTGAAATGGACACATTCTATGTGCGATTTATTGTATAGATAGTATATAGCAAATAAAATATTTTTTTAAAATTTTTATTTATTTATGATAGTCACCCAGCGAGAGAGAGAGAGAGAGAAAGGCAGAGACATAGGCAGAGGGAGAAGCAGGCTCCATGCACCGGGAGCCCGACGTGGGATTCGATCCTGGGTCTCCAGGATTGCGCCCTGGGCCAAAGGCAGGTGCCAAACCACTGCGCCACCGAGGGATCCCTGTTTTTGTGAAATTTTCTAATTTTAAATGTCTTCTTTATTCCCTAAAACAGTATCCCAGAACAAAAAATGTAAAATGTGTTAGGTCCAGGGGCCAATGTTTGGTGCTCATTAAGATCTTGGTATCAAGATCATTATGATCAGCTGTTTACCAAAAAAATACAAAAACACTAATTTAAAAGGATGTATGCATCCCATGTTTATTGCAGCATTATTTACAAGAGCAAAATTATGGAAGCAGCCCAAGCATCCATCCATTGATGAATGGATGAAGATGTAGTATACACACACACACACACACACACACACACACACACACACAATGGAATATTTTGTGTGTGTGTGTATATATACACACACAAGAAAAATGAAATCTTGCCATTAGTCATGACATGGATGGAGCTAGAGGGTATAATGCTAAGTGAAATAAGTCAATCAGAGAAAAAGCGAATACCATGTGATTTCACTCATAGTTGGAACTAAGGAAAACAAGTGAACAAAGGAAGAAAAAGAGACAAACCAAAAAGCAGACTTAACTGTAGAAAACAAACAGATGGTCACCAGAGGGAGGATGGGTAGGGGATGGGGGTGGTAGGGGAAGGAGATTAACAGTACACTTAACTTGATGAGCACCAGGTGAAGTCGGGATTGTTAGATAGCTACACTGTACACCTGAAACTAATGCAGCACTGTATGTTAACTCCAGTGGAATTAAAACAAAATTTTAGTACTATACCCGCCAACGTGGGCGGCGTTCACACCCAAACCGTGAAGAAGGCAGTCCCAGTCATCGAGAAGTACTACCTGCGCCTGGGGAAGGGCCTCCACACCAATAAGGACGTGTGCGAGGAGACTGCCTTCATCCCCAGCAAGAAGCTCCGCAACAAGATCGCAGGCCATGTCACACATCTGATGAAGCGGGCTCAGCGGGGCCCGATGAGAGGCATCTCCATCAAGTTGCAAGAGGAGGAGAGAGAAAGGAGGGAGAATTACATGCCTGAGGTTTCAGCCCTGGATCAGGAAATCATGGAGGTAGATCCTGACACTAAGGAGATGTTGAAACTCTTGGACCCTGGAAGCCTGTCCAACTTGCAGGTCACTCAGCCTGCAGTTGGGATGAATTTCACAACAACACGGGGAGTTTTTTGAATCTTTCTGCTGTGCTGTAATATCTTCAATAAACCTTGGACAACAATAGCAAAAATAAAACAAAATTTTAAAAGATCTTGAGAATATATTTCTTTATTTTGTAACTTTTGGGAGGGGAAATGTATACCTGCCCTTTTGTATGTGCTTAGGCCATCTCTGTGCAGTGTTAAGTTTTTTTGGTTGTTGTTGTTGTTTCCTTATCATGATATATTTCCTTCTTAGCTACCTGAGCTTTCACAAGTCACGTTTATTCTTTTCCCCAGATCAGCTGACTGCTAACCAATGTCAGTCTGCACTTCATCATTTTTTTTTTTTTTTGCACTTCATCATTAATATGGAATGGTCACAATCCAATTGCTTGTCAGGATGTATAACCTCAAATCTGCTACAACTCAATATTTATGAAAAGCAAGTTGAGAGACATAATATTTATGGGAAAATTTCTGAGTGGTAAGCACTGCACTCATATCTATAAATGCTCTAATAGCTATCCATAAATTAACCCATAGTGTAAGTGTACTAGCAGTCCAGACCACATAATTTTACCACCTCCTACTACAAGAGCATTTACAGAATTGCATTTTGGCAAGATGCCATCATCATGCAATGAGAGATAGTATAAGAAACATCCCTGAGGTATTTGTTGCTTTTATACTACATACTGCTCTTCCTATGGCAAATCCCTAGGGAAATATCTCTCTGATCTCAGTATCAGAAAAAGGCATGCGTGTTAATTGAATTGCTTTTGTTTCATGGACCCCTCTGATTTATTTGCTTCCCTACTTCTCAAAATAAGGGTACCTGGAAATAGATCCATGTAATGAAAACTAGAGAATGTATATTGAGTATGGGTATTTTCTTTGGGAAATTAATTTCATTCAAATATGTAGAGAAAATTTGTATTTTGGGGCTCTCAAAACACTTTGTCACACATGGGCATAAATAAATTCATCAAAATTCAGTCTTCATTTTGATAATTCAATATTTTTAGTTTTTCATTTATTTTGTTTCACAAACATCTTAAAAGCGTAAATTTGGCCATAAGTTTAAAGCCACTAAAAATGTGTGAAAAATTTAGAATATAGAGAAGATATGAAATAATTAAGACTATGACAGATATGGAATCATTTTTGATGTAACCCTCAAGGATTTTGACAGGAAACGTGAAAACATTATGAATGATACCAAGAAATTTGGCAGAAAGCATACTCAAATGCTTATAAAAATACATATTGAAATAAAAATGAACTCTGATTCCTTTTATACTAAAAACCCTGAAGTGTGACCACCTGAATACATGACCTTTATGCAACTCTTCATATCTATTTAGTACTTCTTGTTTTATTCATTGTATCATTAAAGACTTACAAAATTGTAATTTTACCATATGCCATTTTGAGCCTGAAATTTCATTTAACCACTACAAAACAAAGTGGTGAATATTATGAATTCATGTGAAAGATTACTGAATTTCCTTCACTGTGTAGAAGCTTTAAATCTTGATGAAGTCCCAATAGTTAATTTTTGCTTTTGCTTCCCCTGCCTCAAGGGAAGCATCTAGTAAGAAGCTGCTATGGCCTATGTCAAAGAGGTTACTGCCTGTGTTCTTCTCTACAATTGTGATGGTTTCCTGTTTCACATTTAGTTCTTTCATCCATTTTAAATTTATTTTCATGTAATTTGTAGGAAAATTGTCCAGTTTCATTCTTTCACCTGTTGTCCAGTTCCCAACACCATTTGTTTAATATATGGTCTTTTTTCTTTTTTGTTTAAACTTTTAAATATTTATTTATTTATTCAGAGGGGAGGGGTGGGCAGAGACACAGGCAGAGGGAGAAGCAGGGAGCCCGTGCAGGGACCCCGACGTGGGACTCGATCCCGGGTCTCCAGGATCACACCCCGGGCTGCCAGCGGCACTAAACCGCTTCGCCACCGGGGCTGCCCAGAAGATACTGTCTTTTCTCCATTGGGTATTCTTTCTTGCTTTGTTGAAGATTAATTGACCATAGAGTTGTGACCCATATAATTGTGGGTCTAATTCTAGATTTTCTGTTCTGTTCCATTGATCTATGTGCCTGTTTTTGTGCCAGTACCATACTGTCTTGATCACTATAGCTTGAAACAAATGTGCAAGGTAAGCACAAGAGGATATTAATTGCTTTAAAAGGTAAAGAACAGGACACTAACAAGAATCATATTAGAATCAGACATTATAGTAATAATTTTGACTGCAAAGAGATCAATACCTCCAGAATTTTGAAAGCTTATGGTTAGAAACACATGATTGCAAATCAAATCAAAACAGGCAAGAGAGATATTACCATACACAATGATTTTTAGAAGTGAGCCACCTTTCTAAATGCTCCTTTAAAAAAAGGATCAGGACATCACTCATCATCAGGGAAACACAAATCTAAACTACAATGAGATATCACTTCACACGTGTCACAATGGCTAGAATAAAAACACAAGAAATAACAAATGTTGGCAAGGATGTGGAATAAAAGGAACCCTCGTGCACTAATGGTGGGAATCTAAATTGGTGCAAGCACTGTGGAAAATAGTAAGGAGGTTCCTAAAAAATCAAAAATAAAATTACCATTCTAGGTAATTACCACTACTAGGTACTTACCCAAAGAAAATGAAAACTAATTAGAAAAGATATATGTACCCCTCTGTTTATTAGCCTTATTTACAATAACCAAGATACAGAAGCCACCCAAGTGTTCATCAGTAGGTAAATAAATAAAGAAAAGATGATATATATACTGAGGAGTATTAGCCATAAAAAGGATAAGATCTCACCATTTGTAACAACATGGGTAGACCTAGAAGGTATTATGCTAGGTAAATTAAATCAGACAGAAAAAGACAAATGCCATATGATTTCACTTATATGTAGAATCTGAAAAACAAAGTAAATGAATAAACAAAACAGAAACGGGCTCATACATACAGAGAATGACCTGGTAGTTGGCAGAGAGGACAGTGGAAGGGGGGATGGGAATCATGGGTTACAGAAAGTGGGAGATATCAGCTTCCTGCTATGTAATGAATACGTCATGGGGACAAAAGCTACAGCCTAGGGAATATAGTCAATGGTTTTGTAATAGCGCTTTACTTGTAGTGAGACACTTGATACCATTAGACTCTGTGATACCTAACTGGAATTTAAAAAGAACTTAAAAAGGGACGCCTGGGTGGCTGAGAAGTTGGGCATCTGCCTTCGGCTCAGGACATGATCCTGGAGTCCCAGGCTCGAGTACTACGTTGGCCTTCCTGCATGGAGCCTGCTTCTCCCTCGTGCCTGTGTCTCTGCCTCTCTATCTTTCGGTGTCTCTCATAAATAAATAAATAAAATCTTAAAAAAAAAATTTTTTAAATAAAAATAACTTAAAATTTTTTTACCCCTGAATCATTTACCTAGAGAAACACAGTTAGTGGATTTAGGCTAAATTCCCTTTTCTACTGCTTTAACATCCTATTTTATGTATACATTAATATTTTTAATAATCGTAATAGTGTAAATGCTGTCCACTACTTTTCCCTTTAGAATAAACCTACAGAAAAAAAGCAAAAGATTGAATTATAGTTACCGAATGATGAGAATATAAATGTTATAAATAACCTAGTCAATTCTTGAAATAAGATTGTAATAGCAGCTGGTAAGTGAAAAGGAGATTACAGACAATGACAAAATTGTAGGCTTACTAAAACACTAAAATATATATATATTTTTTTTAAATCAAACAACACCTAAGACCAATGTAGGTTTGTCTCTACACTATTCAAATTTTTTTTTTATTTTATTTATGATAGTCACAGAGAGAGAGAGAGAGAGAGGCAGAGACACAGGCAGAGGGAGAAGCAGGCTCCATGCACCGGGAGCCCGATGTGGGATTCGATCCCGGGTCTCCAGGATCGCGCCCTGGGCCAAAGACAGGCGCCAAACCGCTGCGCCACCCAGGGATCCCTAAAATATATTTTTTAATACTGACAGAATAAGATGTAATTTTTTGTTTTGTTTTTATTATTTTTTAAAATTATTTTTTATTGCTGTTCAATTTACGAACATACAGATTAACCCCCAGTGCTCATCCCATCAAGTGCCCCCCTCAGTGCCCGTCAACCATTCACCCCCACCCTCTGCCCTCCTCCCCTTCCACCACCCCTTTTTCATTTGAGTTAGGAGTCTTCATGTTCTGTCTCCCTTTCTGATATTTCCTACCCATTTCTTCTCCCTTCCCTTCTATTCCCTTTCACTGTTATTTATATTCCCCAAATGAACGAGACCATGTAATGTTTGTCCTTCTCTGTTTGGCTTACTTCACTCAGCATAATACCCTCCAGTTCCATCCAATTCGAAGCAAATGGTGGGTATTTGTCATTTCTAATGGCTGAGGAATATTCCATTGTATACATAGACCACATCTTCTTTATCCATTCATCTTTCGATGGACACCGAGGCTCCTTCCACAGTTTGGCTATTGTGGACATTGCTGCTAGAAACATCGGGGTGCAGGTGTCCCAGCGTTTCATTGCATCTGAATCTTTGGGGTAAATCCCCAACAGTGCAATTGCTGGGTCGTAGGGCAGGTCTATTTTTAACTCTTTGAGGAACCTCCACACAGTTTTCTAGAGTGGCTGCACCAGTTCACATTCCCACCAACAGTGTAAGAGGGCTCCCTTTTCTCCGCATCCTCTCCAACATTTGTGGTTTCCTGGCTTGTTAATGTTCCCCATTCTCACTGGTGTGCGGTGGTACCTCATTGTGGTTTTGATTTGTATTTCCCTGATGGCAAGTGATGCAGAGCCTTTCCTCATGTGCATGTTGGCCATGTCCATGTCTTCCTCTGTGAGATTTTTCTTCATGTCTTTTGCCCATTTCATGATTGGATTGTTTGTTTCTTTGGTGTTGAGTTTAAGAAGTTCTTTATAGATCTTGGAAACTAGCCCTTTATCTGATACGTCATTTGCAAATATCTTCTCCCATTCTCTAGGTTGTCTTTTAGTTTTGTTGACTGGATCCTTTGCTGTGCAAAAGCTTCTTATCTTGATGAAGTCCCAATAGTTCATTTTTGCTTTTGTTTCTTTTGCCTTCGTGGATGTATCTTGCAAAAAATTACTGTGGCCAAGTTCAAAAAGGGTGTTGCCTGTGTTCTCCTCTAGGGCTTTGATGGAATCTTGTCTCACATTTAGATCTCTCATCCATTTTGAGTTTATCTTTGTGTATGGTGCAAGAGAGTGGTCTAGTTTCATTCTTCTGCATGTGGATGTCCAATTTTCCCAGCACCATTTATTGAAGAGACTGTCTTTCTTCCAATGGATAGTCTTTCCTCCTTTATCGAATATTAGTTGACCATACATTTCAGGGTCCACTTCTGGGTTCTCTATTCTGTTCCATTGATCTATGTGTCTGTGTTTGTGCCAGTACCACACTGTCTTGATGACCACAGCTTTGTAATACAACCTGAGATCTGGCATTGTGATGCTCCCAGATATGGTTTTCTTTTTTTAAAATTCCCCTGGCTATTCGGGGTCTTTTCTGATTCCACACAAATCTTAAAATAATTTGTTCTAACTCTCTGAAGAAAGTCCATGTTATTTTGATAGGGATTGCATTAAACGTGTAAATTGCCCTGGGTAACATTGACATTTTCACAATATTAGTTCTGCCAATGCATGAGCATGGAATATTTTTCCATCTCTTTGTGTCTTCCTCAGTTTCTTTCAGAAGTGTTCTATAGTTTTTAGGGTATAGATCCTTTATCTCTTTGGTTAGGTTTATTCCTAGGTGTGTTATGTTTTTGGGTGCAATTGTAAATGGGATTGACTCCTTAATTTCTCTTTCTTCAGTCTCATTGTTAGTGTATAGAAATGCCACTGACTTCTGGGCATGGATTTTGTATCCTGCCACGCTGCCAAATTGCTGTATGAGTTCTAACAATCTTGAGGTGGAGGCTTTTGGGTTTTCTGTGTAGAGTATCATGTCATCGGCGAAGAGGGAGAGTTTGACTTCTTCTTTGCCAATTTGAATGCCTTTAATGTCTTTTTGTTGCCTGATTGCTGAGGCTAGGACTTCCAGTACTATGTTGAATAGCAGTGGTGAGAGTGGACATCCCTGTCTTGTTCCTGATCTTAGGGGAAAGGCTCCCAGTGCTTCCCCATTGAGAATGATATTTGCTGTGGGCTTTTCGTAGATGGATTTTAAGATGTCGAGGAATGTTCCCTCTATCCCTACACTCTGAAGAGTTTTGATCAGGAATGGATGCTGTCAAATGCTTTCTCTGCATCTAATGAGAGGATCATATGGTTCTTGGTTTTTCTCTTGCTGATATGATGAATCAGATTGATTGTTTTACGAATGTTGAACCAGCCTTGTGTCCCGGGGATAAATCCTACTTGGTCATGGTGAATAATTTTCTTAATGTATTGCTGGATCCTATTGGCTAGTATCTTGTTGAGAATTTTTGCATCCATGTTCGTCAGAGATATTGGTCTGTAATTCTCCTTTTGGTGGGGTCTAGTTCTAATTTCAAGGCAGTATGGTCTGAGAATATGCAGGGGACGATCCCAATCTTTTGGTATCGGTTGAGACCTTATTTTTGACCCAGTATGTGGTCGATTCTGGAGAAAGTTCCATGGGCACTTGAGAAGAATGTGTATTCAGTTGAGTTTGGATGTAAAGTTCTGTAGATATCTGTGAAATCCATCTGGTCCAGTGTATCATTTAAAGCTCTCGTTTCTTTGGAGATGTTGTGCTTAGAAGACCTATCGAGTATAGAAAGAGCTAGATTGAAGTCACTCAGTATAAGTGTATTATTATCTAAGTATTTCCTCACTTTGGTTATTAATTGATTGATATATTTGGCAGCTCCCACATTCGGGGCATATATATTGAGGATTGTTAAGTCCTCTTGTTGGATAGATCCTTTAAGTATGATATAGTGTCCCTCTTGATCTCTCACTACAGTCTTCGGGGTAAATTTTAGTTTATCTGATATAAGGATGGCTACCCCTGCTTTCTTTTGAGGAGCATTTGAATGGCAAATGGTTCTCCAACCTTTTATTTTCAGGCTGTAGGTGTCCTTCTGTCTAAAATGAGTCTCTTGTAGACAGCAAATAGATGGGTCCTGCTTTTTTATCCAGTCTGAAACCCTGCACCTTTTGATGGGGTCATTAATCCCGTTCACGTTCAGAGTTACTATTGACAGATATGATTTTAGTGTCACTATGATATCTATTCAGTCCTTGTTTTTGTGGATTGTTCCACTGAAGTTCTTCTTAAAGGGGAATTTTAAGAGTCCCCCTTAGAATTTCTTGCAGAGCTGGTTAGGAGGTCACATGTTCTTTCAGTTCCTGCCTGTCTTGGAAGCTCTTTATCTCTCCTTCCATTTTGAATGAGAGCCTTGCTGGATAAAGTGTTCTTGGTTGCATGTTCTTCTCATTTAGGACCCTGAATATATCCTGCCAGTACTTTCTGGCCTGCCAGGTCTCTGTGGAGAGGTCTGCTGTTACCCTAATACTCCTCCCCATAAAAGTCAGGGATTTCTTGTCTCTTGCTGCTTTAAGGATATTCTCTTTATCTTTGGAATTTGCAAGCTTAACTATTAGATGTCGAGGTGTTGAACGGTTTTTTTTTATTTTAGGGGGGAACTCTGTATTTCCTGGATCTGAATGCCTGTTTCCCTTCCCAGATTAGGAAAGTTTTCAGCTATGATTTGTTCAAATACATATTCTGGCCCTCTGTCCCTTTCCGCGCCCTCAGGAACCCCAATTAAACGTAGTTTTTTCTTCCTCAGGCTGTCATTTATTTCCCTTAATTTGTCTTCATGGTCTTTTAATTGTTTGTGTCTTTTTTCGTCAGTTTCCCTCTTTGCCATCCACTTGTCTTCTATGTCACTCACTCATTCTTCCACCTCGTTAATCCTCGTCGTTAGGACTTCTAGTTTGGATTGCATCTCATTCAATTGATTTTTAATTTCTGCCTGATTGGATCTAAATTCTGCAGTCATGAAGTGTCTTGAGTCCTTTGTGCTTTTTTCTAGAGCCACCAGTAGCTTTATAATTGTGCTTCTGAATTGGCTTTCTGACATTGAATTGTAATCCAGATTTTGTAACTGTGGGAGAGAGGGCTGTTTCTGATTCTTTCTTTTGAGGTGATGTTTTCCTTCTAGTCATTTTGCTCAGTGCAGAGTGGTCAAAAACAAGTTGTATTGGGAAAAGGAGAAAAAGAGAGGAGAGAAAGAAGGAAAGAAAGGAGAAAAAGAAAAAAGAAAAAGGAAGAAAAAAAGGAAAAAAGAAGAAAAAGAGAAAGAAAAAGAAAGAAAGGTGAAAAAAAGGGTGGAGGAAGCAATCAGAAATCAAAAAGAAAAAAAAAAAAAAAAACCATGGGGGAGTATCTTCTGATTCTGTATACTTTAAGTCCCTTGACTTCCCCTGGCACTGGTCCGTCTCGCTGGTCTTCTGGGGGAGGGGCCTGCTGTGCTGATTCTCATGTGTTAGCTCTTGGGGGAGCTGCTCTGCCCCCTGCCTGGTGCAGGGCTCAGTGGGGGTTGTTCACCCCGTGAGGGCCCAGGAGGAACAGCCCCAGTGGCGTGGCCAGCTCTGCAGCCCTGGAGTCAGCTCCCGCAGTAACTCCGGGGCTCTCGGTCTGCAGGGCCTGGAGGCTCCGGCGCGGGGCCGCTGATCTGCTCAGCGTCCTCGCTGTCCTGGGCCCTCCCGGCCTCTGCCTGTCCCGGGGGAGGCCGGATCCCGGGCTGTGTCCCCGCGCCCTGTGCTCCGGGGCCTGTGCTGTTGGATTCGCGCTCCCGCCCCGCAGCCCCCTCCGCGGAGCCGCCGCCCGAGCCCCTCCGAGCTGCTCCGGGTCCCCAGTGCTTGCTGCAGCCCTTAGGGAGCTCGTGGCATCTCCCGGGGCGCAGGTGCCTGTTAGTGTCCCCGGGAGCCCGAGGGCATCCCCGCCCTCCTGGGTCCTGCTCTAACTCCCTGCGAGCCCCTTTCTGCGGGGAAGGTTGGTGCAGCTCCTGCTCCTCCGGGTCGGGGCTCTCCTGTCCTGGGGACACTCGCCCCGGCCTCAGCCCTGCTCCTCCCGGGGCCCCTCCCCCTTGGAGGCCTTTTGTTTCTTTATTTCTTTTTCCCCGTCTTCCTACCTTGATAGAAGCGCGAACTCTTCTCACTGGAGCATTCCAGCTGGTCTCTCTTTAAATCTCAGGCCGAATTCGTTCGTTTTCAGGATGATTTGAAGGTTATCTAGGTAAATTGGTGTGGACAGGTGACTTGGGGACCCTACGCTTCTGCCATCTTGCCTCTCTTTCTTTAAATATATCAAATAAGGGATCCCTGGGTGGTGCAGCGTTTTAGCACCTGCCGTTGGCCCAGGGCGCGATCTTGGAGACCCGGGATCGAATCCCACGTGGGGCTCCCGGTGCATGGAGCCTGCTTCTCCCTCTGCCTGTGTCTCTGCCTCTGTCTCTCTCTCTGTGACTATCATAAATAAAATTTTAAAAAAACTTAAATATATCAAATAAATAAAAATAACCACAAAACTCAAAATTTAAGAGCAGTGAAGGTAAAGGCAGATATAGTTTCCATAAGTTAAATTTTTTGTTAGCAGTTTAACAAATAGTTCAAGCTCAGGAACAGACACACATGCATGATGATATGTAAATTTTATCAAGAAGATTACAACAACTTTTAGAAGTGGTTTCTTTTAGGAGGACATTAGTTAGGAAAATATAGACCAGACATTTTTTTTTAATTGTGTACCCCTCTATTCTGCTTAATAATTTTTTAGCCCCTTGAAAGTGTTACTCAACGTTAAATTCTTTTCATGAAGCATGACAACTTGGTTTTGCATCCAAATTTTTATAGCTAAAAAGAGACTCACCAATGATACAAGCATGAAAGAAAGACATGTGTATGTTTTATTTCCTTCAAAATGAGCTATAAAAGCATCTTGACAGATAATGTGACTGCAGCAAAAAAATAGGTGGTCAAACCTTGGTTTGTAAATATAGTTACATCGAAGGGAGCCTGGATGGCTCAGTCTATTGAGCATCTGTCTTCAGCTCAGGTCATGATCTCAGGGTCCTGGATTGCATAAGGCAACCTGCTCGGCATAGAGTATGCTTGTCCCTCTCCTTTCCCCTCTATTACTCCCCGTACTTTAGTATGAGCTTTCTCTCTTTCTCTCCCTTTCAAATTAGTAAATAAAATCTTAAATAAATAAATATAGTTACATTAAATATAAATGAAAAATAGATTACCAAATCCTTTTTTAATGCTATCAAATACTTTTTAATGTACTCCTATTTAAAAAAATAGCTTCTTAAATACAGGATAAATTTTTCATATTAAAGTTAATGAAACATTAGTGATAAGAACCTTTTGTACATCTTTAATAAAGACATTTTTTATATAAAGTGCTTGATTGTGAAATCAATAATGAACACATTTTCAAATGATATCAATTTTTAAAAATATTTTATTTATTTATTTGAGAGAGAGAGTGGTGGCAAGGGGCAGAGGGAGAAGGAGAGAATCTCAAAAAGACTCTGCGCAGAGCATGGAGCCCGTGCAGGACTCGATCTCATGATACTGACTGAGATCATGACTTGAACCAAAATCAGGAATTGGATAGCTTAACTAACTGAGTCACCCAGGGGCCCCCCAAATGATATCAATTTTAAATCACTTTTAAAATAATATGTGGGGAAGCCTGGGTGGCTCAGTGGTTGAGAGTTTGTCTTCGGTTCAGGTTGTGATTATGGTTGTGGGGATCAAGTCCCACATTGGGCTCCCTGCAGGGAGCCTGCTTCTCCCTCTGCCTATGTCTCTTCCTTTCTCTGTGTCTCTCATGAGTAAACAAATAAAAATATTAAAAAAAATAATATGTGGAATGTCTGCAGATCGATAATAATATGAGTTATACAATACATTTCAACAGCATTTGCAGACCAGATGTACACATCACCTCTATATTTTTGTGTCACTAGTTTACCTCTAGGCATTTACTTCAGGTTCTCACAATGTAGAAAATAGCTATGTTGTTGTAAAAGGGATAAAGTTTGTGAAAATCAGTGACTAAGTCATTGATCTTTGTGGATCTTTTTATTAAGGAATGTCAAACTGTGATGATTTACTCTAATATAAAAGTTAGCATATCTTTCATCACAGTCTTGCAAATTCACCATCTAGTTGCACCTGACAACATCACAGAAATAAAATTGGAATTCTATAGGTAGATAAAGATAGTTGATTGCTTGAGCTTCTTTACTTATGATGAAAGTTAAACTTTAGTTATAAAATAAGTACATCCTCAGTCATTTTTCCTCACAGTGAAATTCCTTTTATGAGTATTATACTGGGATAGAAAAAAACAAAACAACTATTGAGTCATGGAACCTTTGACTCAATTACATAGCAGAATAAATTTGATCTCTAGGCAAAAAGATGTATTGTTTACTATTTTGCTAAAACTGTGCAATGGGCTTCTCTTTCAAGAAATACAGCAGGTCAACTATTCAAAGAAGCCATTCTCAAAATGATCAACTATAACTCTAGATAAAAGTTTTTTTACCTGTCCAAAGGGTTGGTGTGACAGAGAAAATCAGAAGGTATTCTTATAGGAAAAAGAAAGAAAAAGGAAGGAAGGAAAGATGGAAGGGAGAAAAAGTAGGGGGGAGGAAAGGAGAAAGAGGAGAGTAGAAGCTAGGAAAGAAAAACTGTGAATTCAAAGAGAGAAATAATCATAGAGCCCATTACACCTGGAGGTTACCAGCTAAGGTGGAATAGAAACCATGATTCAATTACTAGCTTAGGATACAGAAGACAAAAACCTGGTGATGAGTAGTTGGGAGCTCAGTTTTGAGACTGCTATATAAAAACCTGCTGTCTCAGATGGTGAAGGCTTCAGTGGGTGAACTAGAAAACATAGCAGAGAGAACAGAGTATTCTAAACTTTCTCTAGGTCTTCGTCTGCCTTTAGTGCTCTGGAGTGTGGGCTTGCTTATACACATTTTCAAATCATTTAAAAATATGGTGAAATTTTTAATCTGATTTTGGTTTACTACACTGTGACTTCCTCTTTTCCAGGATCTTCCCTTTTAGTAACTACCTCCAAGGCAGCTACAAACTACCTCCTCAGGCAAGTAAGATGGCTGAGTTTACATGAGCACCATCTCTCCATAGCCCCAAATTTGAGAATGTGTACAGTGAACCAGCCATGAAATTAAGGCTTTACCTAGAGTGTTTCTCTTCTTTCAGGGGTTCAGTTCTTGCCTTTTTTTGCCTTACTCTTGGATGTCATCAAAAGGTGGGGTTTTTCCTCAGATTTGTCCCCAAATTTATAACTGTTTCTGAACTAAGAGATTTTACCACTGCAGAAATAGAACTTTATCTCTTTCTCAAAGCATATTGTCCTTTCTAGAATAATCTAATATGATTAAATTACTCTCATTTTAAACATAATTTAATGACTGACACAATTTCAATTATGTAAATCTGTTATATCAATGGTAAATACTATTTTAAATTATATTTTGATACCTAAAAATAGTAAATAGTAAACATTTGGTCCTAGATCTTGAGAATATAAATATACACCATAGTACAAGAAATTTATCAGTTGCTTAAAATATCAAACATTTGCTGTTTACTTAATTATAAATAATCTTCCTCTTCATCAGTATTTGTTTTGCTGAAGGATAAGTGATTTGTGATGCAAAGTAGGTCTGTAAGATCATTATAAATGGCAGCCTCTAGGAGATGGTGAGTGGGCAATCCATCTAGATAAAAGAAAATTGCTGCGTTTTTTTAATCATTGAAAATCATCTTCCATAACATGCCGCTCAGAGATAAAAACATTTACTTTCCTCTTTTAATTTTATAAACAACATGCTGATTTTACACAGCTCTACTGATGCAGAAGTAATTGGTAATTCAAAGAATATATCACACAATATTCTTGAATATCTTAACATTTTTTATCTCAATTTGGGTAATCACTTAGCTCTTTCATCTTATATCATAATTTCTTAATATTAATTAAATAACCGAATATTTGCAGTGATGCTCCCTTTAACCATATAAACACATACTATTGATTAGTAACATATATATTCTGAGAAGTCCTCCTATATACTATCCAATTTAAATTCAGAAAGCAATGCCTTCTGTAACGTAAAACACTTTATAATATGAAAACATTAATCAATCTTAGAGTTTCAGGTTGTGGAATCTCCTGCGAAAATCTCTTTCAATATTTTTGTTAATGAGTAATAGGGTGAAAATTAATATGATGAACAGCAATAAAGAGAAAAGATAACAGAATAATTATTTAAAGTCTTTTAGATTAGAAAAGAAGTTTTTACTTTAGCAATGAGGGGAAGAAGAGGAGTTGTGTGATTTATTTTAGTTTCGACTACAGTTTAGTTTTTGTAAGCAGAGACATATCCAGCTAATGCTTGACTGTCCATTTATAATTACTCTATTAGAGGCAAGATGCTTGGAAGTTCTCATATTTAGTCAAGGTTCTTAGTTTCTTATTGATTGCTCCATCATATCCAGGAAAACTGAGAACAGCACTTCCTAGACACGTATCCAAAAATGAATAAGTGAATAAGCTCTATTTATTATTCTGTAGGATTCATCCTGGGGAAATACCACTTGCATCATCTTTAAGTAGAGATGCTACAGAAAGCACAGCTCACATAACAAAGGGTGGTGCTGCCAGCATTTCTGTTACTTCTACCCATAAGAATCTGAAGTAGCTGCAGACACTATGCAGGTAAAAAGTAGCTGTTGCATTGTAGAAAATCAAATTTCAAAGAAAGAACACATGATAGATAGACTAAGTTTAAGTCACATGGTGTAGATGTGTGATCAGCCAGAAAGCTGGGAGAGTATTTGGCTTTTTCAATGTTTACAGTAGAAGACAGGCCCTGCTTTATTTTTTGTTAAAGATATATTTATTTATGATAGACATAGAGAGAGGCAGAGAAACAGGAGGAGGGAGAAGCAGCTCCATGCAGGGATCCCGAAGCAGGACCCGACCCCGGGTCTCCAGGATCGTGCCCTGGGTCAAAGGCAGGCGCGAAACCGCTGAGCCACCCAGGGATTCCCCCTTATTTTGTTTTAAAAGAAGTCCATTGAAATAATTTTCCAAAAAAAAAAATGAAATATCATTCAGGAACTCTTTGAAAATAATAGTACATTTGGTTTGCAGGAAAATAGGATCTCTTTGCATCTCCAAAGAGATGTATTTGTTGGGTTTTACGAAAATAGTCTTTCCCCTCCACCCTCTGAACACAGGCACGTCTGTGAATGTTTTATATTTCTAGTTTGGAAGATTGCCTTTTAGTTTGGTTATTAGTATCTGTTAGTTCTTCATCAAGGCAATCACCAATATGTTGGTGGTAAGAACATATAATGGGTTTTCTTATATTAATCTACTATGGATCTCATTAACTTCACATTCTAATGATGAAGATCTCCCTTCAAGCCACATAAGAGGTCATTAGAGGAAGCAACATCTGAATTACTTACTGCATTTATACTATTGAAATAGCCTGATCACAGTACAGTGATAAGGAGATAAGGACTGTTGTTACAATTCTCAGTACTTTGTTCCAGAAAGTCGAGACTGCTTCATTGTGTTGTTTTGTTTTCTGAAGATGGCTGAAGACACTTAATCCACTCTTCTCAAGCCACCTCATTCATAAAAGTTATGTGCTAACTGCCCTGTTAGGATTACCATGGGGTGTTTGCAAAATGTAAAGAGAAAGCATGTACATCAGAATCCTGGCATCCTAGACTAGGAGAACTTTAAGGTGAATCCTTAAATATTAAGTAAAGGAGAACAGGACAAATTTCTAAATTATTTTCTACAATTTGTCCAAATTACTTCTTTTGCTCCTTATATATTTGTTTTATTTTCTAGCTAGACTATAAACTCTTAAAGTTTTGAGTCTATAAGACAATGGCCACATTACTGAGAATGAAATAAAATGCTTGCTTGTTTATCATCTAATTTACTGACATCTGAGGGAGGAAGACTTTTTTTTTTTCCCCCTTTTTAATTTCCAAAATTGGTAGCCTGGCTCATTCAGCTAGGAAGTTTTGGTAATTATATTGTAAACTTTGGAATTATACTCACTGTGACTAAATCTCCACCTCACCATGGCTAGATGTAGAGCCTTACACAAATCAGTAAACTTCTGTGAGCTCCATTTAGGAATTTAAATTTTTATTTATGTATTTATGTATGTATGTATTTATTTATTTATTTATGCAGGACTTTTATTGAGAAAATGGTTGCAACATTTTCTTTGCCATATAAATTTGAGGATTAACTGAGATGTCATATGCTCTGCCAATATTATTCTTTATTTTATTTATTATAATATGGCACAAAAATATCATTTTGAAGATTGAGCTAATAACAAACTATTTACTTTTTTCTAGATAAAGACAAATGGTGTGGGTGAATGATACATTCTCTAAACTTTAGTTTTTGTTAAGATTTTATTTATATATTTGTGAGAGACAGGACATGAGTGAGGGCAAAGGGAGAGGGAGAAACAGACTCCCTGTTGAGGCAGGAGCCCAATGCCAGGCTCCATCCCAGGATCCTGAGATCATGACTTGAGCCTAAGTCATGGACTGAGTATAATGGACTGAGCCACCCAGGCACCCCTCTAAGCTTTATGTTTTAATTATAGTACAGAGTTAAATATTTTCTGTCAGCATGTCAGGAAAATTCTCGTTATGTAACCAAAGTAAAATTACCAAAATTAGGAAATTATACAATGACTACTAATACTATTATCTAATAGAAAGCCCAGATTCAAATTTTTCCAATTGTTTCAATAATGTCTTGTACAATGATTGTCTTTTCAAAAAATTAAAAGTCAATCCATGGAAATAGATTGCATTTATCCTGTCTCTATAGTCTCAACAGTGAACCAATTCTCTGCCTTTCTTTGTTTTTCATATCATTGTTATTATTTTTAAATAGTAAGGGTTAAGGGCCACCTGGGTGGCTCAGTGGTTGAGTATTTGCCTTTATACTCAGGATGTGATCCTGGGGTCCTGGGATCAAGTCCTGCATTGGGCTCCCCCGTGGGGAGCCTGCTTTCCCCTCTGCCTATGTCTCTGTGTTAAAATAGTTCTTGATCAGTAATTTATGGTAAGTTAGTGAGTCTGCTACTGTTAAGAGAATAAATCAATGAAAAACTAATATTCACAGTATTAGTTTTTCCTATGTGAATATAATTGCTTTGTCTGGTGAAAGTAAAATGAGTGCTAATCAGCCAAATCCTACCATGCATGCCTTGGCCTTTCAAATAATTTCCATGAATGCAGGCCTGTTAAACAGAAGCTATTTCATACTGCTTTAATGAAATATATCCTTAAGGATGACTCTCATGGGTAAATTGAAATCTAACAAAAAATACATATACAAAATGAGATTTTTTTTTTTTTGGTTATTTAGTGTAATAGAAAATAAATCAACTAGATCCATTATGTGTGAACAGCATTTACTAGAACTGCACAACCAATTAACTTTGATGGTTGCCTCATTTTGACAGGGTGATTTTTAATAGAGGAAAAAATCTTACGGTGTTTGCCTATCATTTGCCTGACTTGTTTCACTTAGCATAATACTCTCTAGCTCTATCCACATCATTGTAAATGGCAAGATTTCGTTCTTGTGATGGCTAACATTCGATTGTATATAGACATTTCTAATTTATCCATTCATCTGTTGATGGACAATGGACATTTGGGCTCTTTCTACAATTTAGCTATTATTGATAGTGCTGCCTAAACATTGGGGGGCGGGTGGTGCCCCTTCTAATCAGTACTTTTATATACCTTGGGAAAATACCTAGTTCTCCTCCTCTTCTGAGATAACTGTTGTATGTGTGTTAGTATACTTGTGGGTGTCTCAGAGGTCTCCTTGGCTCTGTTCATTTTTCTCCTTTCGTTTTCCTTTCTGCTTCTTAGAGTATATAATTTTAACTGACCTATCTTTAAATTCATAGCTTCTTTTTTCCTAACTGTGCAAATCTATTGAAACCCCCTTTTCAGGACGCCTGGGTGGCTCAGAGGTTAAATGCCTGCCTTCTGCTCAGGGCATGATTCTGGAGTCTCAGGATCGAGTCCCATATCAGGGTCCCTGCATGGAGCCTGCTTCTCCCTCTGCCTGTGTCTCTCCCTCTCTCTGTGTCTCTCATGAACAAATACATAAAATCTTAAAAAAAAAAAAAAAGAAAAGAAATTCTTTTTCGTTTCAATTATTACACTTTTCAGCAAAGTTGTATTTAGTTTCTTTTTATATTTTTTATCTCTTTATTGAAATTCCCTATATGCTCACATATCATTCTTCTGGTTTCCTTTAACTCTTTGTGATGTTCTTTGAGAAATTTTAAGATAGTTAATTTAAGTCTAATGTTTATTTTCTCAGGGACATATTTGTTTTTGATATTTTTCTCCTTTGATCGGACATATTTTTTGTTTCTTTGCATATTTCCTATATTTTATTGAAAATTTGACCTTTTGAATATTATAGCAACTCTGGAAATCACAATACTTCACCTCCTAAAGTTTGTTTTGTATCTTGCTTTCTTCTATGGCTGTTTTTTTTCTAAACTGCTTTTGTAAACTCTATATTCTTTGGCACAGGTTGTCTCTTAATTGCCTATTTCTTAACTTGTGTTCAGCGAGGGTTTTGACAAAGATTTTTGTCAATGTCAGGAGCCAAAAAAAAAATCTGTCTATATAAAGACAGATATATAAATGATAGATGATCGTTAGGTATATAGATTAGATAGAGAGATAGATAAAAAGAAACTATGTGCTTGGCCACTCCTTTAAGACTTAGCGAGCCCATTTACAAATCTGGCTCAGCTCTCAATTATTGCTTTCACTGAGTCCAGAGATCAGCCATGGGTGAAAACTTGGCATCTTTCTGGTCTTTTCTGATAATGTGTCTGACCTTCAGCATGCACGCAGCTTTCTTAGTTGCCTAGTATGCACAAATGCTTTTGAGAGACTTAATTTCCTCAAGATACTCTCCCCAACTTTTCTCCTAGGCTTTCCATGCTCTCTTACTTGCCACAACTGCAATATTTTCCAAATAAAATTCTCTTTTTTTTTCCTGATACTGGTAAGAAATAGGAGGGCTGGAGAGGCTCTTCTTTTGCTATGGAAATGTCTATAATTCAGATGGCATCTTATACTTCCCCTCATTTTTTGTCAGGTTGAAGATTTCTTGTGAACTTATTATTTACCTCCCTCTACATCCCTCACTCCCCTTATCTCTTATCTGATACATTGTTTACCCATAAGTAGTTATGGTTAGGAACAGTAGAGAAATGCTCCTAATTAAGCCTGGTGGACTCCAAAAATCTATTACACTCTCTTGGAAATCAATATAGTCTCTAAGTTTGTAGAAAAAAATAAAGCTTTAACATGAACCCTCATGTTTAATGTAGAAGTTAACCACAAATACACCCTTTTATTTTCTTTACTTTTAGAGAATTAGCTTTACTAAAAGAACCTCTTCAAAGAGAACCTTTTCAAAGAGAACCTCTACTTCTCTTTTTTCTTTTCTTTCCTTTTTTTTTTTTTTTTTTTTTTTAGATTTATTTATTTGAGAAAGAGAGAGAGGAGAGCATGAGTCGGGGGTGGGGGAAGGAGGAAGAAGCAGACTCCCCGCTGAACAGGAAGCCTGATGCAGGGCTTCATCTCAGGATCCTGAGATCAGGACCTGAGCCAAAGGCAGATGCTTAAGGAATTGAGCCACCCAGGTGCCCCTCTGCCTCTGCTTTTCATGTACTCTCATTCTTTTTTAGCTTTCAAAAAAAAAAAAAATACTGCTCTTAAAGCATACTAATCATGTACTTGAGCTCTCCAGGATATATGAACAGTAATCACTACACAGTGTGTATGTGCCTTTCAAAAGTAGGAAAATATAATCGATCAGGAGTATTTTTGCTATTTTATAATTTTGTAAAATAATTACTTTTTTTCATAATATACTGCAAAGCATTAAGGAAATAACTCAGAATTTTTCTTTCTTTTTTTAGAGATTTTATTTATTTATTCATAAGAGACATAGGCAGAGGGAGAAGCAGTTTCCCTGCAGGAAGCCTGATGCAGGACTTGATCCCAGGACCCCAGGATCATGACCTGAGTCAAAGACAAGACGTTCATCCACTGAGCCACCCAGGTACTGCCAGATATTTTTCTTTTAAGTAAGTTTTAGAGATCTGAATTTGTCTTTTTGGGTCATTGTAGCAAAAGCTGTAATATATTTTAATTATTTTTTTGTCGTTCTCCTTAAGGGTTGATTAAAAATTATTTTATTTTATTTTTATTTTTTTAAGATTTTATTTATTTATAAGAGAGAGAGGGTTGGGGAAGGAGCAGAGAAAGGGACAAGTAGACTCCACACTGCGAGCTGAGCCTGATGCAGGGCTTGATCCCAGGACCATGAGATCATGACCTGAGCCAAAACCAAGAATTGGATGCTTAACTAACTAAGCCACCCAGGAGTCCTAGTTAAAAATTCTTTTCAGACTAAACTCCTTACATATGGAAATGGCTTTGTTCTGAATTCTGCTTTTGGATCAAGTAAAAACATAAGATTGTCTAAAATTATTGGTGAGTTAAGCTGATAATGTTTTATGTACTTAATTTTTAAAATCTTAAAAAGAGAGCAAAACATTTTGAAATAATCAGTCATTTTAAGTTATCAGTAATAATTTCTAGTTTGATTTGTTAAACATTTTTAGCATTCTCTATTTTTTGGACAGAATCATTTATTCATTATTTTATTGCTTTAGTAAAAAAAACTTTTTAAAGAATCATGTGAAGTCCTAAAATAAATAAAATGAAAATGAAACCTAATTCCTATTCTAAAATTAGTTATCTGACATGGATATATGATAGTCGGTTGTAGCTCATTTTGATGTACCTTTCAGTATTAGTTTATTTCATTTTGAACTATAAGAGGTTTCTCCAGCCATCGTATTTTAAGCATCCTTCAAATTTGTCAAATGGACTTTATAGTCTTGAGAAAGTTTACTAAAAGTCAGGATAACTGTTAACTCTTTGATGGAAACTAAGAGTTTCCAAACTAAGTATACTAATTATGGATTAAATTGTTAATATATGCCTCAAGCATGCTCCTTTAAATAGTTTTCTGAAAAAAATAAAGACAAAAGAAACTAAACATTTTAAATCAGAAACATCACTTTTTATCTTAGACTAGGTGTTTTAAATATATTTTTCTTTTCTTCCTTTTTCTTTCTTTTTTTTTTTTTTTTTAAGCAAGAATCTTATAAAGGAATATTTTTCCGGCAACAAAAATATATCTACATATGGAAATGACATGTGTACCAAAATGATTGATATTAATAATCCATGTCATGAAGAGAGCCTATTTTTGTTTGCAGATATCTCTATGAGCAAATATGAGGGTGGATCGTACAGTGATGATGAGTCCAGAGCTTGGTGAGGTGCGCAGAGGAGGCTAGTGTCCCCCACAGGCGTTTTTAGATTGGTGACGACTCTCCGTAGGAATAAACTAAGCGACCAACAAGACAGTATGATAAACTGGGCTCGTGCTTAAATTCTGTCTCCAGCATCGCACGGAAAGTTCCTCTGAGGCCAAATCACTAAGGACCAAGGGCCAGTACCTGATTAAAGCCGGAGCAGGCCGGCTGAGCTGGGATCCACGGTGGGAGGTAAGTGGAGCCCTGGGAAGAGAGGGGGACATTTCAGCATTTAGAGCTGTGGCACTCCTTCCTGTCACCCTGATTGTTAACAGAGATTATCTGAGAACACAGCAGAGAAAACTCCTGCCGTGAAAAGGATTAGAAACTTCACTGCAGCCAGACTCCTGCCACTTGTAGGTGAGAGGTCTGCTGACAGCAGTCTCATTTAATGTCTTTGTGAATTCTAATACTTAAAAAAACAAAACAAGACCATAATCCCTACTTCAAGCTCATTTTACTTCTTTTCTGAAGTAGTACAATGTTTAACCATATTTTTATTATTTTCCAGGTCGGTAACTATGAGTAAATAATTCATATTGTTTTGGTATATTACAGGCACAAATTTGAGATTTTAATGTATTTTGTTTTTTTTAATTACAAAATAATCCAAATCTTGAAATCTTCTTCTTTGAAAGATTCCAACTGACGCTTAGAAAGTAATTTAGTCTCAAATATGGTACACAAATTCCTTCACATCATCACAGACGAGTGACAATCCAAATTCTGCCTAAACACAATCAGAGGTGGAAAAATCAGGGCTGAAATGGGGGGGGGGGTCTGATTTGTCTTCAGAAAGTTCTATTTATTAAAAAATTCCATTGTGTTAAGCCAAAATTTAAGTTCCTCTAATTCCTACTCATTGATATTAGCTCTGCCTTCTAGAGTTAGAGAGTATATATATATTTTTAAGATGCTTGCTTCCATTTTTATTTCCCCAAATATTGAAACAATTGCCCTGACTATTCTCTCTTCCAGGCCTAACAGAATTACTTCATTTTATCATATTTTGTGTACCCTTGTTTTAGTTTCATCAACATTTCCATCACTTAATAAAATCCCATCCACTAGGAAAGCATTGAACTCATGTCTGAACATGATACAAGAAGTGTGTTCTAACTACTGTAAAATTTTCAAATTTCTTAAATCTGCAATTCTTCCCATTTATTCAAACTACATTCAAGGCATTATATTTTTTTCCTGGCACTATAATCGAAAGGTAAGAAATATAGAACCTTGTGCTAGGGCCTCACTTTGCCATCCATCCTATATCTGTTGTCATCTTGAGTGACTTCCACATTCTCTGGATCCATCTAGCCCCCTAATCCAGTGTTTCTCAATGTCTTGTCCATAATCCACTTTCTCAGAATCATCTGTTTCTCTTGTTGGACATAGAATTCTTACAGCTGGATCTCAGATAACTGATTTCAAAGTTACCTTCAGTTTTATGTATGTCTACTAAATCTTGACAATGACTATTCTAGTTTCTCACAATTCCATTAACTCCCCTCCTCTGGTACTCTGTTCTCATCCACCTCACTCACACAATTGGATCTAGACTCCAGCCTCCAGAACTGTGAAAAAAGTTCATGTTGTGTAAGCTGCCTTGTCACTGGTACATTCTTATGGAAGCTCCAACTGACTCTTAATTTTCTTTTCTAACCATTACCCATTCTTAATATACCTACTCTTGATTTTCATAGAGACCTTTCATACCTAATTATTCTTCTACTGGGAGGCTGACTTCACTTCTCCAAGAATGATGCCCCATTGGAGGCTCAGTGTTGGTATCTGCTTTTGGCAGTTTATTCCAGTGACAAGAATAAGCTCAACCTTGGTGAAAGGAAATCCCACACTATTGATTACGTATGTAATCTTCATCCCAAATACTATGCTCATTTTTCCATGAGCCAATTAAGTAATCATTATGTTGACTTGAGAAAATATTTAGCATCCATAGCAAGTCGTAGTGTCCACCTAATTGTTCCCTTATAGTTGGTGCTGCCTTATGACTAAGGGCTTGTAAATAGAATTTAAGTGGGAGTGAGCATGTCATATCCACATGTCACCTGTAGAATAGTTTCATAGTGTGGGATGAAAATATGCCAATACTCTGTGCCATTCCTAGTGCTCTCTTGTGCTCTCTTGTATGTATCTTTCCCATCCTCTTAACCCCAATCTTACTGTCTTTTCTAGGAACATGACCATTCAGTCAAAATATTGAATACTACCCATTAACTGGTGTATTTCTGTCAGTGAGACCATCTTCCTTTTTAAGCACAGTTAACAACAAGTTCTACTGCATAAAATTCAGCAAATAGTGGATTTCTCTTTTTTACTGTACCTTCTAGGCACTCTTAAGCAGGGCTATTATGTTGCAGCAGTTTATAATCAGGTAATGGAATATGAACTATAGGCACATTTATAAACTAGGTTCTAGTATTTTTCTTTCTCAGTTTTAGGGTCAGAAGGAACTCATCATTAGGCTCCACAAGTGAGCTGAAGACAAAATGAATAGGGAGCTTACTAACTTACTTACTTACCTTTGGGCCTGTTTGATTTTATCTTCCATACTACAGTAAACTTAAAGATGGATTATTGTTACACATCCATATATGTATGGCATGATAACTCAAAAAATGTAATTGACAGTTTAGGATAGTTGGGCACATCTTTTCATAATTAAACATGATATTTGTCCAGAATCCAGAAAGTCTCATCAATTTTTTTTTTCTTGGATATAAGGGGGCAAAGTATAGGAATCTGTAAGCTATTTGGGATATAAGCTTCAAATCAACTAATTCCCTAAATTTAACTTCTGGGGTAGATCCTTCTATCTTCATTTAGTTACTTTACCACCATGGCAATCATGTCTCCTTTAAGGAAGTTAGCATACCTGCCAATTCCCTCTCTCTAGACTGAATTGGAATAATGTCATCGAAGTAGTGGAGCAACATGATATTCTGTGGGATAACAAAATAGTTAACTTTCATTCAGAGTGGATTGTGACAGAGAACCTAAGCTCTGACAAAGCCCTGAGAGGGGATGGTGAAGTACTGCTGTCACTGACAAGTATAATCAAGTGGCTTCTAATGACCTTGGTTAATAACTGTAGCAAAAACAAAAAGGCCAAATCAATATCTGTACACTAGATGTTGAGGGCTCTGTCTATTCGTCTCACTAAGGATATTGCATTTGGAATGGCAGCTGCAATTGGAGTGACTACCGGAACAAGTTGATGATGACCTACTGTCAGTTTCCAGAACCTACATGTATCCTACATAAGCCAAGTAAATAAGCAAATGAATTAAACAGAATTTAATAACAACTACTATTAGGTAGTTAGAAAGGAGTGAAGTAGAGAGGTAGATGAGAGGCTTTTAACACATTTTTTTTTTTCTGGTGATAATAGCCCTAGTTCACTAGTCAGGGAACTATTATAGAGATTACCCTTCCTTCCTTCCTTCCTTCCTTCCTTCCTTCCTTCCTTCCTTCCTTCCTATCCTCCCTATCCTTCCTATCCTTCCTTCCTCCCTATCTTTCTTCCTTTCTTCCTTTTGGTAGTTCTATCCAAACTTCAAAACTATAGATTCGAGAACTATGAATATGATCAAAACTTGAGGCACTAACTCTATCTATCCCACTATATAAAAGTCCTAAAATGAAACTTTTTTGCCAACTCTGATTAGTAGACTACAGAGACATTTTCTATTCTCGGGGATTTACAACACCTCAATGTTAGTTCACGGTAAATCCCCAAATTATGAGTTCTATTGGAATATTTTCATAGTTTTTTTTTTTCTTTTTAGGGAAAGCCTTGGGAATATTAAGTACATACTTGAGAATGTTTCAGGTTTCTTTTTTATATGGATAAACTTTTTCTCATTTATGAACTCTGAATCTGTGAAGTAGCTCTGATATAAAAATGGATTAAAAAGTATGACTCTCAAATACAGCCCTCATCAGCCAGATCTAAATTCTTTCCATTCACATAGATCAAGTAAAACTTGAGTTCACTGCTCACACACTAAAGTCCTTAGAACATATGACTAATCAAAGGCCACCAACAATCTCTAAGGGTCCCACCATTATAATTTCTGCCCTGGACTTGCAGCCCATGTTAGAAAACATGTTTACTTTGACTATGATAGTAAGAGCTACATCTGGAAATGCCACTGCAAAAATCCACCATCCTCACTGAATTGCAATCTCAAAGTAAGGCCTCCCCTACCTTCATTCTTATCCTGGAATAAAATCTCCAGAAGTCTACACACAAAGTGTTTTAAGAAAGCTTTAATCTTCTCCAATATATTTCTCAAAAGTTGGAAGAGAAGCTTAGAACTCTGCCGGTATACTGGCATTCCAAACATCTTTCCCCAGGTTCTGGATTCCATGATTTCCATGATTTCCATTTTATCAATGTACATGTACTTGCAACCACTCCCTGTGGTTCAGGGCAGAGTCTAAAAGCGAAAGAGTATTTCTGAATACCTATGGATAGTATCTCAAGTTCAATGAGCTAATATATTTCCTTCATAGCTAATAGCTTGTTAGTCTTTCTATTAATGGTTGAATTGAGATCTCAAGGGAGGTGGACTTTCTACCTTCCACCTCTAGATCAACCATCTTTGGGCGCAGGTTGCCTTGGAGAGAGAAATTATAACCATAGTCTCCTCAGTTGAGGGTAAATCCTGGGCTAAGACTAAACTGTGAGCCATCAACAGGCAATGTTCCCTGTGTCTAGGGTAAGGAGCCTTTCGTGTGTGCACCAGTGTCCACTACCATGTTATCACTTACACCTGTGTGTACCAGCAATATTTTTCATTTTGCTTTATTTTATCTTTACACAAAACCATCTAACTATATGAAATATTCTGGCACTTTACTCTCATGTGTTATTTCATTTCTAAGGTTCTTATATCGGTTAAATGTAACATCAGTTACTATGTTTTCCTTCCTGTGTAATATTAATCATGTTAATGTATACAACAGCGTGTTGTCAATTTTGTTATAGTTTGCAGTTATGAGAATGGTCTTCAAGTTTTTTGCAGTTATACAGAGCACTTCTGTACATCTTGGTCCATTTTGTAAGAGTTCCTGTAAGACATACATCTAGTAGTGTAACACGCAATCGCCAAATCTTCAGATGTGCCAGTGTTAAGTGAATACTGGTTCTGAGCTATAATATGGAGTATTATCTATTATCAGCAGCTGATTGCTAAACAAATAGTGTTTCCATTTGCTATCCCTGTATTTCTATATTTCAAAGTAAGTATGACAGTGTGCATAAAATTTAGAGGAAAAAATATCCAAAGAAATTACATACATAACATCACTCCACACTTTTAAGCAAACAGGGACTCTTTTATCATGGAAAGGTTTCCTCTGAAACATTAAATATTACTGATGTAATAATCTGTTAGCAGAAGTAAGGTGAAAGACACAAAATAATATATTAAAAACACATTAAAATGTAAACAGTTGAGGGATTTTGAGCCATGTGAATCAGAGTGGGTGGGTTCTAATGTGATCTCCTCTTTATCGTTCCTTTTCCTTTCCTAACTAATATAACTCTTGCTGCTGTGTTTCCTACTCTTGTTGTTTAACCAATTATTAATTAAAAGATATTGAACAAAGACAAAGTTCTTTATTACTCTTATTTTGATGTTAATCTATTCACTAATATTCTAAAGAAGTCATAGGAACACAACCTATTTATGGGAATCTTCTATTAAATTAGCTAAATATATTGTAAGAGAGACCACATTATGAATTTTTTTCCAATGAGGCATCTAGCAAATGCTTAGCTAAATTCAGTACTCATTATACTAAAAATGGATGTGATATCTGGGTAGCTCAGTCAGTTAAGCACCTGACTCTTGGTTTCAGCTCAGGGTTGTGAGATTCGGTCCCACAACAGGCTCCCTACTCAACACAGAGGCTGCTTGAGTTTCTCTCCCTCTGCCCCTCCCCCTGCTCACGCATGGGTGTGTGCATGTTCGTTCTCTTTCTCTCTCTAAAATAAATAACTATATCTTTAAAAAATGAGGCCATGATTGCCAATATCTGATAACTGAATATATTCTGGAGTATTTATCCTTAAGAAATAGATTCTAGATCTTATTGACCTTCACTTAGCTAGATACACAAGTAAAACTTCTAATATACTTCCATTACAGTTCTTTTGAATTTCTATACAAATTTTCAATTTTAAGAATTTTAATTTTAAAATTCTAGGCATTTGTCAATTTGTCTCCTAACACCTTTTATTTGCTTCAAGATATTACTCTGTATGTTAACTAACTGGAATTTAAATAAAAACTTAAGACAGATAATAAATAAATAAATAAATAAATAAATAAATAAATAAATAAAATCACACACACAAAAATAAAGAATATTTAGAGCCCCTCCCCCCAAAAAGGATATTCATAGATTATAAATAGCCGTTTATCAAGCTCATATGAAACACTGTTCAATATTGTGGAATACAATACATAGAAGAAATACTAGTTGAAATGTTTGTAGCAATTAAAATTAGGTTAACTCATCTATTTTTGTCCTTCCCTTTCATCCTCTGGTGGAAGGTGTATATGCAGCAAAAGTGCCAGATCTCCATCTCTGAAATATTTTATTAAATGAAAAACAGGAAGTATAATATGTAGAATGGAACACACATTTATAGACACAAATACACATTGAAAATTATAATAGCATCTCGATACTGCCTTTTTAGAAGATCAAGGATCAATTAAAATATGATGAAAAAAATGTTGAAATATTTAAATTCTTCCTGAAAGAATAAGAAATTTATACCTGAATGTTAATTGCCATAATTCCATTTCAATATTAAGTTTAAATGTAAAAAAGTATTTGGATATTTTAAGGTTGCTAGAACAGCAGGTGAACAAATTAAGGATAAGACAGTAAGAAGTGACCTATATAGAATCTTATGGAAAAACAGGAAAAAAATAGGACAGATCCAAATAAACTCCTTTGAGTAAAGTTTGGAATCAAGGGGAATTAATTAACTTTTAAAATAAAGGTTACACTAAAAAAAATATGGTATATTTTCCTTACTTTTAGATGAAGAATATGTAAACCATCTTTAAGGAGTCAAATAATAAGATGCAATTTTGATAGCTCTTTCAGTATTAAAATTATGATGATATAAGTTGATTTTTAGAAGAAATGCATAGTATACTGAGAAATTAATGAAATATGTTTCCTATTTTAGACAAATTGTGATTATTATTACAATGGGACTGATTACTAATGAAAATAACAGGAAGTATGCTCTTACTGGTCTCCATAAGCACCTTCTCAAAAATTTTATTACTTCTTCAGAGTTACTACATTTCAAATATGCTAGCATATGAAAATGAAAGGCTTATCAGACAATTGTTTTCCAGTATACCACAATCAGCACAAGTGTAATTTTTAGTTTATTTATGTGTCCAATATTATTAAATTCAAGTATCTCTAGGTAAAAAACACACATCAGTAGCTACAAATAGTAACCCTAATTATAATGATCATAATGTATTAGTTATATTTGCCTTTGAGAGTATCTTTAACTCAATTAAACATCATACATTTTTTAAGGAAGTCATTCTTTCTTATGAGAAAACATCGAATTCTTTAGAATTTTCAGAAGCATTCACCTAATCATTTATAACCAAGGTATGTTAATAAGGACAATTATTATATCATATTTGTGTTATTTATATTTATAATATTTACATTTAAATATTATTTAAATTATATCACATTCTATTGTATCATATTTAAAAACTGTTGAAATAATTCCACAATTTCAAATAAGAATGTATATAAACACATTGAAGGTGAAAATGTAGTAGTACCAAAGTTCTTAGAAAATTTGAAAAAGGGACACCTGGGTGGTAGTTCAGCAGTTGAGTGTCTGCCTTTGACTCAGGACATGATACTGGGAGAGCCTGCTTCTCCCTCTTCCAGTGTCTCTGCCTCTTTCTCTCTCTGTCTCTCAAGAAAAAATAAATAAATAAAATCTTTAAAAAATTTGATCAATACTTCATATCCGACTCACTTTTGCACTGGAGAGTGAGCATATCCTTAACCTTAACTGTGTTTTTAACCAGCTTCCACCAAAGACTAATCTTTTTTAAATTTATTTTTTTATTTTTAATTCAAGTATAATTAACATACATTGTTATATTAATTTCATGTGTACAGTATAATGATTCAACAATTCTATACATTTCTGAGTGCTCATCACAATAAATCCCACTCTTAATTCCCTTCACCTGTTTCACTCATCCTCTCCTCACCTACTTCCCCTCTGGCAACTACCAGTGTGTTCTCTATTTTTAAGAGTCTGGGGGCTCCTGGGTTAGCTCAGTCAGTTAAGTGTCTGCCTTAGGCTGGGGTTATAATCCTAGGGTCCTGGGATCGAGTTCCACATTGGGCTCTCAACCCTGCAGGAAAACCTGCTTTTCCCTCTCCCTCTGCCTGCTTGTGCTCTCTTTCTCTCTTTCTGTCAAATAAATAAATAAAATATTTTAAAAAGGAGTCTTTTAGGGAACCCGGGTGGCTCAGTGATTGAGTGTCTGCCTTCAGATCAAAGCGTCCCAGAGTCCTGGGATCAAGTCCCACATTGGGCTCCCGACAGGGAATCTGCTTCTCCTTCTACCAGGGTCTCTGCCTCTTTGTGTCTCTCATGAATAAATATATAAAATCTTTAAAAATTAAAAAATAAAAATGGAGCCTGATATTTTTTTGTTTTCTCCCATCACTTCCCTTCTGTTTTCTTCTTTTTTCCTTTGTTCTTTTTTTCTTAAATACCACATGAGTGAAATCATACGGTATTTGTCTTTCTCTGACTGATTTATTTCATGTGGCATTATATCCTCTAGATCTAGCCATGTTGTTGCAAATGGCAAAATCTATTCCTGTTTGTGGCTGAATAATATTCTATTGTGTGTGTGTGCCTGTGTGTGCGTGTATCAGTTTCACTCTCCTGCAAGTAGCTCCAGTTTTCCTAACATCACTTTTTGAAGAGACTCTTTTGTTGAAGATTAATTGACCATATGTAATGTGGATTTATTTCTGGACTCTGTTCTGTCTCATTGATCTATGTGTCTATTTTTTTTTTAAAGATTTTATTTATTTATTCATGACAGAGAGAGAGAGAGAGGCAGAGAGGCAGAGAGACACAGACAGAGGGAGAAGCAGGCTCCATGCAGGAAGCCCAATGCAGGACTCGATCCCGGGTCTCCTGGATCTTACCCTGGGCTGAAGGCAGCACCAAACCGCTGGGCCACCTGGCCTGCCCCTATGTGTCTATTTTTGTGCCACCTATAATACTGCTTTGATGACTACAGCTATGTAGTACACCTTGAAATCTGGGATTGTGATACCTTCAGTTCTGGTCTTTTTCAAGATTTCTTTGGCTATTTGAGGTCTTTTGTGGTTCTATATAAATTTTAGGATGATTTTAGGAAAAGCGTTTTGGGTATTTTGATGGGGATTACATTAAATCTATAGATTGCTTTGTTTAGTATGGACATTTTAACAATATTGATTCCCCCAGTCTATGAGTATGGAATACCTTTCCATTGTTTGTGTCATCAAATTCTTTCATCATGGTTTTATAGTTTTTAGAGTACATGTCTTTCATCTCGTTGGATTTTATTTCTAGGTATTTTATTCTTTTTGATGCAATTGTAAGTTATTTTATAATTTCTCTTTCTGCTACTTCATTATTAGTGTATACACATGCAACACACTTCTGTGTATTAATTTTGTATCCTACAACTTTACTGAATTCATTTATCAGTTCTAGTAGGTTTTTTTTGCTGGAGTCTTTAGGGTTTTTTTCTATATAGTATGATGTCATTTGCAAATAGTGAAAATTTTATTTCTTCCCCACTAACTTGGATGCCTTTTATTTCTTTTATTATCTGATTCCTATGGCTAGGACTTCAAGTACTATGATGAATAAAAGTGGTGAAAGTGGGCATCCTTGTTCTGTTCCTGCTTTTAGAGGAAAAGCTCTCAATTTTCATTATTTGATGTTAGCTGTGGGGTTTTTCATATATGTCCTTTATTATGTTGAAGTATGTTCCTTCTAAACCTACTTTGATGAGAGTTTTATCATGATGGATGTTGTGCTCAAATGTTTTTTTCTGATTTATGGAAGTGATTATATGGTTATTATTCTTCCTTTTGTTAATGTGATGTATCACATTGGTTGGTGAATATTGAACCATCTTTGCTTCCTTGGAATAAATCCCACTTGATCATGGTGAATGCTTTTTTTTTTTAATATATTGTTGGATTTGGTTTGCTAATATTTTGTTAAGGATCTTTGCATTCATGTTCATCAGAGATATTGGCCTGTAGTTTTTTTATTTTTTTATTTTTTGCAGTATTTTTATCTGGTTTTGGTATTGGGGTAATTCTGACCTTATAATATGAATGTAGAAGCTTTTCTTCCTTTTCTACTTTTTTGGAATAGTTTGAGAAAAATAGGTATTAAGTCTTTTTAAAACATTTGGTAGAATTCACCACGAAGCCGTCTGGTCCTGGACTTTTGTTTGTTGGGAGTTTTTTGATTACTGATTCAATTTCATTGTTGGTAATTGGCCTGTTCAGATTTTCTTTTTCTTCCTGAATCAGTTTTGGGGTAAGTGTGTTTCTAGGAATTTACAGATTTCTTCTAGGCTTCTTCTATTTATTTGAATTCTTTCCATCTTCCTTCCTTCCTTTCTTTCCTTCTTTCTTTCTTTTTTCCTTTCTTTCGTTCTTTCTTTCATCTTTCTTTCTTCTTTCTTTCTTCTTTTTCTTTCTTTTTCTTTCAAGTCTGGCTAAAGGTTTATCAATTTTTTTGATCTTTCAAAAAAAGCCCAGCTCCTGCTTTCATTGATATATTTTTCTCATCTCAATTTAAATTCTTTTGTAATCTTTTTTCATTCCCTTCCTTCTACTGACTTTGGATTTTGTTTGTTCTTCATTTTCTAGCTCCTTTAGGTGTAAGGTTAGGTTGTTTATTTGAGATTTTTCTTGCTTCTTCAGATAGGCCTGTATTTCTATTATCTTCCCTTTTATGACTGCTTTTGCTACCTCCCAAAGATTTTGGACAATTGTGTTTTCATTTGCATTTGTCTCCATGTATTTTTTGATTTCCTGGCTAGTCCATTCACTGTTTAGTAGCATGTTATTTAACCTCCATGAATTCATGTTCTTTCTGGATTTTTTTTTCCTGTGATTGATTTCTAGTTTCATACCACTAGGGTCAGAAAAGATGCATGATATGATTCCAATCTTTTTCAATTTGTAGAGTCTTATTTTGTGGCCTAACCTGTGGTCTCTTCTGGAGGATGTTCCATGTGTACTTGAAAAGAATGTGTATTATGCTGTTTTGGGAGAGAATGTTCTGAATATACATATTAGGTCTACCTGGTCCAATGTGTCTGATTGTTTCTTTGCTAATTTTCTCAGTGAATTATCTATCCATTAAATTAAGTGAGGTGTTAAAATCTCCTACTATTTTTGTATCTCTATTAATTTCCTCCTTTATGTTTGTTAATAGTTGCTTTGTGTATATGGTTGCTCCCATGCTGGGTGCATAAATATTTACAATTGTTACATCTTTTTGTTGGATTGCTCTCTTTATCATTAGGTAGTGGCCTTCTTGGTCTTTTGTTATAGCCTTTGTTTTAAAGTCTATTTTGTCTGATATAAGTATTGCTACTCAGCTTTATTCTACTTCCATTTGCATGATCAATGTGTTTTCCATCTTTTCACTTTCAACCTGCATTGTAGATGTGACATCTGCAATGAGTCTCTTGTAGGCAATAGACAGATGGGTCTTGCTTTTTTTCCCATTCTAGCACTCTTTGTCTTTTGATTGGAGCATTTAGTCCATTTACATTCAAAGTGATTATTGATAGGTACATACACATTGCTATTTTGTTACATGTTTTACAGATGTTTTTGTAGTTCTAGTCTGTCCCTCTCTTCTCTTGCTTTCTTCCCTTGTTGTTTGATGGCTTTCTTTAGTGATATGCTTGGATTCCTGCCTCTTTATTTTTTGCATACCTATTACAGATTTTTGACTTGTGGTTACCCTTAGGTTTATAAATAACATCCTATGAATACAGAAGTCTGTATTAAGATGATAGTCATTTAAGTTTGAACCCATTCTCAATGCACTAATTTTTTTGTATATTTTTTTATTGGAGTTCAATTTGCCAACATATAGTATAACACCCAGTGCTCATCCCATCAAATGCCCTCCTCAGTGCTCGTCACCCAGTCACCCCATTCCCCCACCTCCCTCCCCTTCCACTACCTCTTGTTCGTTTCCCAGAGTTAGGAGTCTCTCATGTTTTGTCACAGTCTCTGATTTTTCCCACTCATTTTCTCTCCTTTCCTCTATAATCCCTTTCACTTTTTTTTAATCTTCCTTGTATGAATGAAACCATATAATGATTGTCCTTCTCCAATTGACTTACTTCACTCACCATAATACCCTCCAGTTCTATCCATGTTGAAGAATACCACACAAATGGTGGATATTTGTCATTTCTAATGGCTGAGTAATATTCCATTGTTTATATAGACCACATCTTCTTTATCCATTCATCTTTTGATGGACACCAAGGCTCCTTCCACAATTTGGCTATTGTGGACATTGCTGCTATAAACATTGGGATGCCAGTATCTCAGCTTCAGTACATCTGTATCTTTGGGGTAAATCCCCAGTAGTACAGATGCTGGATCATAGGGTAGCTCTATTTTTAACTCTTTGAGGAACCTCCACACAGTTTTCCAGAGTAATGCACTAAATTTTTACTCCTTCCCATGTTATATGTATATGATGTCATATACATAAATGCATTTTGTGAATACCTTGACATACAAAGTAATATTTTCCCCCTTTACCTATAACTCATTATCATTTCAGAGATTTTCACATGTTTTTTACACATAAGCATTCTCAAATGGGGTGCAACAAAGGGAATGTTCACTTATTCTTGTTAATGGGTATTTTGATTGGAGAGTAACTGAGCTATAAATGAATAAGGATCTTGCTATTCTAAAATATTATAAAAGCCCACTCTATCCATGGATTTAAAATAAATATTGAGGATTTGCTGTTCGTATGATAGTCTATTTGGCAATATGAAGAATAAAATAATAAGTGTTATGATTTTTGCCTTTACCATCCAAGAAGAGAAAATTATACCCAAAGAGTAACAACACAATATAGAACATGGTTAAGTTATAAGTAGTAAAAATTTGAAATTCTACCATGAACAAAATGTGATTAACTATGGGAAAAATAATCAATCCTTAACACAAATAAGAAATAAGACAATTCACTTAACACTAAAACTCCTCCATACATAATTTGATACATTTCAGGTTATTATAAGACATAAGATTAAATGTCTTATAATAACCTAAGTTTATCATACTATATTTCAATTATCATCATGCCACATAAATAGAAAACTAAGCTTTGGAATTAGATCTGATTTGGGTGTTTTATTTATTTGTTAACTGTGTGAACTGTTGCAGGTGATTCATTTTAAATGGTTAATTTTTAAAACTGAAAAATGGGGCACCTGGGTGGCTCATCTGTCTTTGGCTCAGGTCATGATCCTAGGGTCCTGGTTTTGAGGCCTGTATAGGACTTCCTGCTCAGTGAGGAGTCTGCTTCTCCCTCTGCCCTTCCCCCAGCTTATGTTCATTTGCTCTCTCTCTCTCTCTCTCTCGTAAAAATAAATAATATCTTTTAAAAAATAAATAAAATCTTTTGAAAAATGTAGGATATATATGTTACAGTGGTCTTGTGAGGAAGAAAGGAAAGGAAAGGAAAGGAAAGGAAAGGAAAGGAAAGGAAAGGAAAGGAAAGGAAATTATGTCTATAAATCCTTCGTCACACTGTCTGAGCCAGAGTAACCACTCAGGAAATTGGATATTGTTATTATTCCTATTACAAATGATAATTAAACATAATGAGATTTGAGGCCATAGAAATTTGGAGAAAGGAAAGTTTGCCTGCATAGCTCAAAGCACAAGAAGGTAAATATTTTTTATTAACATGGATTATGTATAACTACACATTGCTGTCACATTTTAAGCCCTAAGAAGGAAATAACTTTTATATATTTTATGAAATGCATTATTAACCTTTTGAAATATGTCAATATTTTCTGTCACCTCCTATTTTGAAATATTGACAGGCTGACTTTAAATCTGCCTCTCCTGTATATTCTCAGAACTCGCCTCACGGTTATGGATGTTTTTATCTCTATATTGTGGAAAAGAAACTAACATATTCTTCCATTTTATGTTCTGCCTTTATTAACAATGCTACTCAGCCACATTGAAAGACTGTTTTTGCAAAACTGACAAAGTGATCAAGTAAAATTAAATATAGCTCTATAATACTCTTCCTCAGAGCTCTTTTCTTCCCCTGAAAAGTTGCAGTGAGTTAATAAAGGTATTTTTGAACATTCAGTTTTAGGTTCTCATATTTCTGCAGAAGCATTATGTTTCTGCTGGTAATAAACAACTAATACATGGAATCTTTCTATGTAATCTACTGCATATAAAGCATCTCTGGGTTTCCAAGACAAGGAAGATAAGAGACAACAAGGAAGAAGAGACAGAGAGGCTGCGAGTGACTGCTGATCACCTGCTCTTAACCTTGTGTTTTCCCCATAAACCAAAAACAAAGTCAAGTTATTCTTTATTTCACTATAACATCTGTAAGATAGATCCATTTTTTCTATAAATAGGCTCTCCTGATAAAATGCTTTCTACCAAAGCTGTAACTGATAGAAATTTATCTAAAGGACAACCAAGTTAACATTTTAGGAAAGGAGATTAAGTGTACTTTTCTTTCATCTGAGAGAATTGCCTTTTGGATCTATCAAGGGTGGAAGGATATTTATATTTAATTACCCCCATAGACTGGTTAAAATCAGAAATCCATTTCTATCTTGTTCTTTTTTTGCTTGTTTTTGGTTTGATTCTCTTTCTTTATCCTCCTTTAAAGATGTATGAGGTTGTTCTGGAGGCATTTCAAGACTTGGAGCCAATCAAATCTGTCCTGGAACCAACCTCACTTTGCTTACTATGCTACACCATTGAGTCAAAATATCAAAAAGGTTGCCCAATATTATAGCTTAGATAAATGCCTTATTCACAAAACAGTCATAGTGAAAATTTTACAATCATATTTCAAGGTTAAAAATAAAAAGAGTAATTTTATTTCCATATATTATGACTTCTATACTTGAAATATCTGAAAGAGTAAAACCAAGTGTTACTAATTTTTGATAGAATTATCCAAGTATTGAATGTCATTTTTGGAGAGATCAATAACTTCTATCTTCTAGCAATGACAAATCATTAATGTGGACAAGCATGTTTTTTCTTTCTTTTGTTATTTTCCAATAACCATTGAAGAGAGACTTTTCACTTGCAGCAGCTGAGTGAAAAATTTCTTAAAGTGTCATATCATCCTTCCCCTCATTGGTCAAAAATATTTTTCTTATTAATGATGTTTTCACAGCATGTTTATTAAACTCAGAATGTAAATCAAGTAAGATGAGAATATATTAATTCAGTTAATCTCAGATAAGTGTGAATGAATAATTTAAAAATCCACATGATGGAATGCATTTGAAATAGATACTCTTTTAGTTAAAGAGTTTTTTTTACTGTGGTAAAAATATTTAATGAGCACATATTACTGACTGATCTTGTAAAAATCCAGGGGTCATAGCAATGAATTAAATCAGATCAGATTTGAAATGGTTGATGGTCCTAAGTGAATCCAATATGAAAATCACTCAAAGTGTTACAGGTGCTATGATGGAAATATCTAGAATGTGCTATATTGATGAAAGAAATGGAGAGCAGGAAAACATACATTCCAGAAGGAACAAAAATACTTTCAAAGGCCACACTCTAGAAACAGTCCCATTAAAGCCTGATTTAATCAGTACCTGGTATGACACTCCACTCCCCACCCTGCTGCCAGCACCCAACGACCCTCCAGTATAGAAAGAGCAAATTAAACTTGAATAATATCCAAGGTGCAGACTCTCTCTGTGGAGCAATAAAACCAAGAGGGGGGGAAAGGAGTACACCAGCATATATTGAAATATCTGACATATATAGCTGTATTAAACTCATCAAACTCTTAGCCAGATTAATGTAAAAGTTCACATTAAAGATCTGATTATCTTATTATATTTGTTGGTTTGGTTATATATATTTTTTTTGCTAAAACGTTATTTTTAGGGCAGTTTCACAACAAAATTAAGGAAGCAATACAGAGATTTTTCATGTACATCTCTTGTCCTCCAACATGTACAGCCTCTCCCATTATTAACGTTCCTTACTAGAGTGGTACAGTTGTTATAATCCATATATCAGTGTTGACACATCATAATCACCAAAGTCCATAATTTAAGTTACAGTTGACTCTTTACAGTCTACAATTTATAGATTTGGGTAAATATATCATGATCTGTATCCATCATAATGATGTCACACAGAAGAGTTTTACTAGTGTAAAACTCTTATGTGCTCCATCTCTTCATTCCTCCTTCCTCCAAGACCCCTGATAGCCACTGATCTTTTTACTTTCTTCATGGTTTTGCCTTTCCAGAATACCATTTAATTGGAACCACATAGTAGGTAGTCTTTTCAGATTCGATTATTTCATTTAGTAATGTTCATTTAAGATTTCCCCATGTCGTAGGAAATATCAGAAAGGGAGACAGAACATGAAGACTCCTAACTCTTGGAAACGAACTAGGGGTGGTGGAAGGGGGGGGCAGGGGGAGGGGGTGAATGGGTGATGGGCACTGAGGGGTCACTTGACGGGATGAGCACTGGGTGTTATTCTATATGTTGGCAAATTGAACAACAATAAAAAATAAACTTATTATTAAAAAAAAAGATTTCCCCATGTCTTTTCATAATTTGATAGCTCATTTCTCTTTAGTGCTGAATAATATTCCATTGTACGTAACACAGTTTACTTGTCCATTCACCTACTGAAGAACATCTAGGTTTCTTCCAAGTTTTAGCAATTATAAATAAAGTTGCTATAAATATCTGTGTGCAGACTTGCTCTTGGATATAAATTTCCATCTTCTTTGGATAAATACCAGTGAGAGTAGTGCTGGATCATCTGGTAACAGTATGCTTAGTTGTATAAGAAACTGCCACCAACTGTATTCCAGGGAAGGTTTATCATTTTGCATTCCCACCAGCAATGAATGAAAGGCCTCGTCTCTCCTCATCCTCTAAAACGGTCTAGAGTAGCAACAGTACCACAGTAGCAGTAAGCACACCAAGTTCTCAGATCTTAGTTTCTTCACCATCCTGCAATTTAAAAAAATCAGTGACCCTTGAGATAGTATTTCTTGATTCTATGATTGGGGCAGGAAACATACAGGATAAGCCTGGAACATCTTATTGTGCCAACAAACAAGGAAGTGTCCATAAAACAAGATGGTGGGATGTGTCAGAAGGACTCAGAAACCAACCTTAAAAAGTTTTCAAAGCTGGAAGTTGGAACAATTTGAGCAGCAAAATAAATAACATAATACCAGAATATATGCCAAAGTGACTGTGCCCTGAGTGATAGATTTTCAAAAAATTGAGAAGCAGCAAACAACCCAATGGAAATTCAGAAAAATATATGGACAGGAAAAAGAAACACACAGAATGCTTAAACATGTGAGAAGTTCAGCTTTATACATAGTAAGGCAAATGCAATTAATACTACCATTATTCACAATTCTTCACTGAAAAATCTTAAATTTTGAAAACATATAGTGAATGAGGCTGTGGATAAACTGCATTCGTATGCATTTGTAACACCCAATGCAAATTATTAACAACCTCTTTGGAAGAGAGCTTGGCATTTTCTAGCAGAATTATTTAAGAATTTATCCTTTGTGGGATCCCTGGGTGGCGCAGCGGTTTGGCGCCTGCCTTTGGCCCAGGGCGCGATCCTGGAGACCCCGGATCGAATCCCACATCGGGCTCCCGGTGCATGGAGCCTGCTTCTCCCTCTGCCTGTGTCTCTGCCTCTCTCTCTCTCTCTCTGTTACTATCATAAATAAATAAAAATTAAAAAAAAAAAGAATTTATCCTTTGATCAAGAAATCCCACTTCCAAAAAAAAATCTTTTTTAATTAAAAAAAAAAAAAAAAGAAATCCCACTTCCAGCAATCTATTCCAACATTACTCTAGCACAAATATAAAATGATTAACTAACAAAGATATTCTCTGAAATACTCCTGGGAATAGCAAAAGTCTTGAAATAACCCACTTGCCCATAGGGAAGCAGTTTAAAAGACATGATACTTTCATGTAATATATTGTTATGCAGTTATCAAAAGAAATAAACACTGCTACACATTATTTCCACCATATGTCATAAATCAAAGCAAAATAATAATCAGAAGAGTGCTTATAATGTACTCTGGTGTAGAAAAAAGTTGTACATAAATATGTGTTTATAAGTTTATGTTGCCTGAAAGGAAAAATGAAGAGAAACCAAAAAATGATAAGCAATTCAAAATGCTTACATACAGAAGGAAGAATAAAAGAGAGGTAAGAGGATCTTTTGAATGTAATTTGTATTGGTTTTATACTAAATTATGCTACAGTTTTTCATAGTTAAAAAAGACATAATTACACTTAGCCTTCCCTTATTTGCAGGATATGTTCCATGTTCTAGTACTCCCCAGTGGATGCCTGAAACCACTTATCTTGTATTTTCATGCAATCAGACTTAGAAATAGCCATTTTTGCAATGAGTCCTAGTTTTTCCAAGAATAGCATTTAGAAATAAAGACCTGGATTCTGGGTATGTTTGTTGCTACTTAGATGTCACAGACTGTAGGTGCTGTCAGCAGAGACAGAAAATATGTATGTATCCAATTATAATATACATACACACACACACACTATATCCAACTGTATAAGTGGATGTAATGTCTATGATACATTTTAATTTATACAGAGTAGAGTAACACTACAAGTTCCAGAAATGATCAAGATGTAAGAATTTCCTAGATAAACCCATAAACTTCAAATGTTGTTGGAAAATTAAAAATACTTAGCACACTTCAATTTGGACCAAAAGTAAAATAGTGCTTATGATCAGTGATTTAAAAAATATAGATATATATAAAATCAATATTTTGACTTCTTTTGTTTAATTCACATGTTTGCAAATGCTACACTGCTCAAAAGTAATAACATTGAAAATGATGTTATGTGAATAATTTAACTATACTTATGAAATATGTCAAAGGGCTTTGTTAATTCACCTCTGAGTTGATGATCAATAGTTCTGAAATTCTGCTGACTAGACAGAGAAATTTATTTCAAAAGTACACACTCAATCAATAGCCTGAATCATAAAGTAGAAAAAGCCATTTTCCTCAGTGACACAATCATCAAACATAGTTTATTAAAGGCTTTTCTGTATGAGAAGCTGATGAAGTGACTGGATAGGTATGCTTTTCAAATGCAAGAGATTACAAATCGAGGTTCAAAGCATTGATCACCAAATAAAGATATAATACAGTACATATGAGACATAAACTAATAAACACACTTGAGCATAAAAAGTCACTGCATAATTATAGATACATTTGAAATTAAAATAATAATAGGAAATAAATTTTCCAAGTAAATCTCAAAAATTAGGTGAAATGAACAAGCTTATAGGAAATAAAACTAACAAATATTTTCAGTTCAATATTGATTGAATTTAAAAATTAAGTGAACCAAAAAATAATAAATGAATTTCTTTGGTATTTTAAAATATCTCCACAAAGGTCTTTTTCTCTCTCTCTCCCTCATGTAAAATTTATTTTTCTTAGCTGCAGGAGAATAAGGGGGAAATTGTGATGCCTATATAAGCCTCAATACTTGAGTGGATGTTTACTGAATGTAAGATATTCTGTTACACAAAGAAACTATGATTATCAAAATCTAGAGATGAATAATGTTAATATATATCATCTAATATATAGGCTTTGTTTCAATTCTCCACTTTTCCCAGGAAGGTTTATTTCAGCAAAAGAAAGCTACAAGATCACACAATTGCATTCAGTTGTCATGTCTCTTTGATTTCCTTCAGTCCAGAATGGCACTGGTCCTTGTGTTTCATGGCATTGAAATGACGGAACAGTACTGGTCATTTAAAATGATCTTCAGTTTGGGTTTGTTAGATGTTTATGATTAAAGTCAGATATGCACACTTGTTTTTGGTAGGCATGCCTGGAAACATGCTAAATATGTCTCAGTGTGTCCTATGAAAAGGCCCAAGTCTGTTGTTCAATTACTTTCAATGTTAAGTGTGATGATTTGGTTAAGCTGTTATAGCTGTGTGCCATTCTTCTCCATGGTAACATTATCATACATACGCTTTGGATTTTATCTGTAAAGAATAGTTGTGCTTTCTTCTCAGGTTTTTTATTTATCCATTAATTTGCATCATTATTAATTTATGCACATTTCTTATCTTTGTGCTATAACCTAATACTATCATTATTTATTTTGTTACTCAAATTCTTGCAATTTAGTTATCAGAAATCTTTGTAGGTTTCCCCTGAGTCCTTTGACATCTTTGTTTTTGAGCACTTCGTTAATTTCTAAAACTGTAAGATTCCCCAAGCCTATCTAAGCCATCAGCCTTAGAATTGGCCATTTACCTCCAAAGGAATCCTAGTTTCTTTCTCAAGAATGTTATTTAGAAATCAAGATCTGGACTCTGGGTATACTTGTTGCTACTTAGATGTCACAGCCTGTAGACACTCTCAGAGGAAAGAGAAAATATGTATATTATCCAATGCAGACACACAATCTCTATTTTGTAAGATAGTTTAAACTGTTGCTCATTTATATCCCTGTGTGCAATAGATTTACCAATGAGAGCATAATGTTGAAGTACAGTTATCTTTATCTTCAGCATTATTTCATCTAATCAAAAATAAAAATTTTCCAAAGTTATTTCTGTTAGTTCCTCTGTTCCTACTCCTTCAGTGAGGTTATGTCGCACATTTATAATAGATTCATTTGTCACAGTCTGTATTCCACTCTGGGATCCTCTGACAACCTGCTTCTATTGTTGTTGTTTTGTTATTGTCATTTTGAATACAACCAAATGTATTCTTTGTGGTGTTTTCTATGGGGTTAACAAATGCATAGTCATGTATCCACAAGTTTGCTATCTTACAGAACAACTTCATCACTAATAATTGCATTGTGTGGTATGTTAATACTAAGCCCTCACCATATCTCACATTCTGGCAAACACTGATCTGTTTTCCATCTCTACATTTTACCTTTTAGAAACTGTTTTATAAATGGAATTACATAATATACAGATTTCTGGATCCGAGTTTCCCTTATCAATATGTGTTTAAGTTTCACAAATGTTGATATGTAAGAAAACAGCTTGTTCCTTTTAAATTTCTGAGTAGAATTTCATTGCATGAATATTCCACAGTTCATTTATCCACCCATCCGTTGAAGGATATCTTGGTTGTTTCTTGGTCTTAATAATGAATAAAGCTTCTATAAACATGCATGCACAGATTTTCATATGAATATGTTCACTTGGTTAATAACTAAGAAGTTTTTGGTTGATTTAGCTGAAATCTGTGTTTAATATTATTAAAAAAGGGACACCTGGGTGGCTCAGTGGTTCAGTGTCTGCCCTTGGCTCAGGTCATGATCCCAGGGTCCTGGGATTAAGTCCCACATCAGGCTCCCTGCATCTCCCTCTGCCTATGTCTCTGCCTCTCTCTCTGCATCTCTCATGAATAAATAAATAAAATAAATAAAATCTTTAAAAAATGTATTATTTTTAAAAATTGCCAAAATGCCTTCCAGAATGTCATTTCACAGTCTCATAAAAATGAATGAGACTTCCCACTGTGTCTTATCCTCACAATCATTTGACATTGTAACTAACACCCTTTCCAGTCCACGAAGCGTGTCATAGAATCTCATCTGGGTCCTTATTTGCATTTTCCTAATGATAAATAAGGCTGAGCATTTCTTCATATGTGTATTTAGAGCTTGCACATCTTTTGTGAAGTGTTTGTTCATATTTTTTGCCTATTTGTATTTTTTTAATTGTTGTTTTAAGAGTGCTCTAAATATCCTGGGTATTTCCTATATATATTTTATAATTATGTGGCATGACCAGATGAAAAATTAGGGATAGTTATACAATTAATAAACATAAGTAGGAAGTGTTCATAATCCAAAATGGTTATCTTTCGTGAGTGATGTTTCCTCATGCATTTTAAAAATGATTGTTATTTCATAATCAAAACATATCCTAGTATAAAAGAAATGGAGCTATGTCAAGTGATTTGGAAAACTTCAGAAAAAGAATATATTTTTAAAAGATTTTATTTATTGATGAGAGACAGAGAGAGAGGCAGAGACACAGGCAGAGGGAGAAGCAGGCTCCATGCAGGGAGCCTGATTTGGGACTCGATCTTGGGACCCTAGGATCACACCCTGAGCCAAAGGAAGATGCTCAACTGCTGAGGCACCCATATGTCCCAGAAAAAGAATATTTAATATATATTTGGCATTTACCAAAAACCCTTTAATCAATAATAAAGTTTGGTGTTGCATAAGATCTATAATTCACATAATTCTATGTTGATAATTTCAACTCTGTGTAAACTCAATTTCCTATTAAATCGAATGAGGCTGTGATAACAAAATTTGACAGACAGGTAACAAGATGTTAAAAGCATAGGCTAATCTTGTTCCAAAACATTAATGCAAAATAGTTAACAAAATGTCAGAAAACATAGTACAGAGATATAAGAAAAAGGATAATATAACTAACTTGAACTTATTTCACAAACTCAATCCAGATTTAGAATTCCAAAATTCTTCACTGTAAATCACCACAGTGAAGAAAAAGATTAAAAACATGATTTTATTTATTTATTTGAGAGAGAGAGAGAGACAGAGACAGAGACAGTAGAGCATGAGCTAGGGGTACTGGCAGAGAGAGGGGGAAGAAACAGGCTCCCCACTGAGCAGGGAACCAAATGTGGGCCTCAATCCCAGCACCCTGGGATCATGACCTGAGTGGAAGGCAGATACCCAACCAACTGAGCCACCCAGATGCCCCGAGAAAAGAGAGTTTTTAAAGTTTTCTGATCATATCGATAAGATGCAATATATACACATATATATATGTATATATATATATATTTGATGAAATTAAATATCTATGTAAGCTCAAAACATTTATTCAGTTAAGTTTTAAATTTAAATTTAAATTCCAGTTAGCTAACAAACCATGTAATATTAGTTTCAGACATACAATATAGTGATTCAAGGCTTCCATCCAAACCTGGTGTTCATCACAAGTGCACTCCTTTATTCCCGATCACTTATTTAAGCCATCCCCCCTCAATAACTTCTGGAGACAACCTCTTTTTTCTCTATAGTTAAGAGTCTTTTTCTCGGCTTATCTCTCTCTCTCTTTCTCTCTCTCTCTCTCTCTCTCTCTCTTCACCCACCTTAGCTCATTTGTTTTGTTTCTTAAATTCAATATATGAGTAAAATCATATGGTGTTTGTCTTTCTATGACTGATTTATTTCACTTAGCTTAATAGTTTCTAGCTCTATCTATGTCATTGCAAATGGCAAAATTTCATTCTTTCTATGGCTGAGTAATATTCCATTATATATATATGCTATATCTTCTTTCTCCATTCATCAGCCAATGGATATTTGGACTGTTTTAATAATTGAGCTATTGTTGACAATGCTGCTATAAACATTGGGATGCATGTATCTATTTGAGTTAGTATTTCTATATTTTGGGGGTACTTGGTGCAATTACTGGATTATAAGGTAGTTCTGTTTTTTAAATGATTTTATTTATTTATTTTAAAAGAGAGAGCATGAGTGGGAGAAGAAGAGGAAGAGGGAGAGAGAAGGCAGACTTTGTGCTGAGCAGATAGCCCCACGAGGAGCTCAATCTCAAGACCCTGAGATCATGACCTGAGTCGAAACCAAGAGTTGGATGCTTAATTGACTGAACCACACAGGCACACCTAAGGTAGTTCTATTTTATTTTTAACTGTTTGAGGAACCTCCATATTGTTTTCCGGACTGGCTGCACTAGTTTGCATTCTCACCAACAGTGCCAGAAGATTCCCCTTTATTCATATCCTTGCTAGCACTTGTTGTTTCTTGTCTTCCTTATTTTAGTCATTCGGACAGATGTGAGGTGATATCACATTGTAGTTTTGATTTATAGTTCCCTGATGATCAACAATGATGATATTTTTCATATGTCTGTTGGCCATGTGTACGTCTTCTTTGAAAAAATATCTATTCATATCTTCTACTTGTTTTTTAATTGGATTATTTGGTTTTGGATTATTGAGTTTTATAAGTTCTTCATATATTTTGGATACTAATCCTTTATCAGATATGTCATTTGTAAATATCTTCTTCCATTCTATTAGCTGCCTCTTAGTTTTTCTGATTGTTTTCTTCACTGTGAAGAAGGTTTTCATTTTGATGAAGTCTCAATAGTTTATTTTTGCTTTTGTTTCCCTTGTCTCAGGAAACATATCTAGTAAGAAGTAGTCAAAGAAGTTACTGCCTATATTGTCTTCTAAGATTTTTATGGTTTCACGTCTCACATTTAGGTCTTTGATCCATTTTGCATTTATTTTTGTGTATGGTGTAAGAAAACAGTCCAGTTTCATTCTTTTGCATGATGCTGTCCAGTTTTCCCAACACCATTTATTGAAAAGACTGCCTTTTTCCATTGGATATTCTTTCTGCTTTGTGAAAGATTAATTGACCATATAGTTGTGGGTTTATTTCTGGGTTTTCTATTCTGTTCTATTGATCCATGTATCTATTTTTGTGCCAGTACCACTCTGTCTTGATCACTACAGCTTTGTAATATAACTTGAAGTCTAGAATTGTGATGCCTCTACCTTTGTTTTTTGTTTTGTTTTGTTTTGTTTTCAAGGCTGCTTTGGCTATTTGGAGTCTTTTGTGGTTCCATACAAAGTTAAGGATTGTTTATTCTAGCTCTGTGAAAAATGACCTTGGTATTTTAATGGGGATTACATTAAATGTATAGATTGCTTTGGGCATTCTAGACATTTTAACAATTTTGTTATCCCAATCCATGAACATGGAATATCTTTCCATTTCTTTGTGGCATCTTCAATCTTTCATCATTGTATTAGAGTTTGCAGAATATAGATCTTTTGCCTCTTTGGTTAGGTAGAATAAACTTAGTAATCTAGGTATCTTATTGTTTTTGATGCAGTCATAAATGAGATTATTTTCTTAATTTCTCTTTCTGCTGCATCATTATTGGTGTCTAGAAATTCAGCAGCTCAAAGCTTTTAGAAAATTAGGAATACATATGAAAGGAATAGTGTTATTGCTCTTTCCTCTAGCTTTAGGGAAGTCTTCCTTTCAAAAGTAACTTAAGAAATGTGTTGGATCAAAATTAAATGAGGGTCCTGCTGAATTTGCTATGTGCTGACAGATTATTTACTGAATGATGCAGCTATCCAGAAAACAGAAAGAAGTAACATGCTGATGTAGGGCTATGTAGTTAGCAAAGAATAAAAGCTGAAGAGACTACAGATCTAATGCTTTTCCTGAGCTGAGGTGGTTGATATCCACTCAGAGCCATCTGCATTGACAATGTGACCCCTAACTACAACATAGTTTTGGGAAATTGGAAGCTGCACATGGGGATCAAGAATCCTCTGCTATTTTATTACTATGTATCTGTGTTGTCTCTTTACTATTTCTTAAAGCTACATTAACTTGGTGATGAGTGAAGTCCATAACATCCCATAAATTTAAATCCACCTTTACTGATCATTTAAACCTTGTGAGAATTGATGAAGGAAATATCTTAAGTTTACTAAGAGGTCATCTTCAAAAAATAAATAAAATGATTTATTTAATACTGAAAAATTTAAAGCTTTCACATCTGAGTTTAATATTCAGATAAAAAAGGACACATTTCCATTCAATATTTTACTTTAGGTACTCACCACTGTATTAAAGACAAAGGAAAAATATTAAGAATGAAAATGAGGCATTAATATTGTCATTTTCACAGATAATGAATTCATATATACAGAAAAATTAAAATCTACATAAAAATAATAGGTATAAAAATAGGTTTAGTGTATTTAATGAAACCATATCTATATCCAAAAATAAATTAGTTCACTATTAAGGAAAATTAGAAAATGAAAAAAAAACTTTATATATTATTTACAGAGGCATCAAATATGAACTATGGAACTAGAAACATAATAAAAACATTTAAAAATTAGTAAGAAAAACTGAAGTGATTCTAAATAAATAAAGCAATGTATCATGTACCTAAATTGAATGTTTCAATTCTGTAGAAATATCAATTTTCTTCAAATTGATCTACAGATTCAGTATGATCCCAATCAAAACCCTAACAGGATTTGTAAAAATTCATATGCTAATTATAAATTTTTGTTATTAAAAATCAAAGGACCAAATTCAGACTAAAGAACTTTGAAGAAAATTTTAAAAGTTGAGGACCTATTTTACCAGGTGTTATGATTTATTATAATGACATTAATTAGTACAGTCTGATATTGGTACAAATATAGACAAATCAAATTATAGAACTTAATAGAGAATTAAGAAACACAGCTGTTCATATACAGATGCTAGATTTTATTTTTGACAACACGACCATCAAGAGCAGTAAGGAAATGACAGTCTTTTTAAATAAATATTGCTGGGTCAATTGGATAACCAGGTGGAGAAAAATAAAACTTCACTTCAGGATAATGCCATATTCCAGATTCAGGATTAGCAATTTTTTTGACAGGGCAAGAGAACAAATATTTTATGCTTTGGGGTCATGTCACATCCACAGTCATTACATAGGCACTACAAGCTACTTAACTATTTAAAAATATAAAAACTATTTTTAGCTCATGGGACACACCCATGCACATGAAGCAGGAAGCTGGCCAGATTTGGGCTTTGAGTTTGCTGACAAGCCAGTGAGAAAAGGCCAGAGTACGCATTATAAAAATGGCCAAAGACCTTGAACAGCCATTTCATAAAAGATGATATGTATATGCTCAAAATCATGAGTAATCAGAGAAATACAAATTAAGCCAAAATAGAATCTATTACATACCTCCAATATAGGTACACATTAAAATTACTGACAATGTCACAAGCTGGGGAAGCAAGTGTAGAGCAATTGCAAAGTTTTCATAAGAGTGGAAGTGCAAATTACTACACATTGGGAAAATGTTTTACATTTCTACTTAACTTGATTATATGCACACTAAAATGCTTAACAATTTTACTTTTAGGCATGCATCCAACAAATATAAATGCATATCTGATCCAACATACACATACAAGGATGTTTATAGAAGCATTGTTTGTAATCAACACAATCTAGAAAAATTCAAATGTCTGCTCACAATATAAAGGATAAATGATTTAACTGGAGCAATGAAAATGAACAAACTACTGGTGAACGTGAAGATAAATTTCATAAACATCATGTTGAACAAAAGAAGTCAGCACATAACAATATGTACCATTTAATTTCATTTTCCTAAATTAAAATGAATGAACAGGCAAAAATCAATTTATGGTGCTTGATCATCAAAATAGTTCTTATCTTTACAGAGGAAAAAGGGAAATTCAAGTCTGGTTATGTTATTATTATTATTGTTATTATTATTATCTTATTTGAAGTCTTATAGAAAAATAATTAAAGATGGAAACTGGAGCAATCAGCAAACCAATCTTAAGCCAATGACTAGTAAAAAATGCAGCAGAATTATCCAAGGGACTCAAATTAAGAAATTCATAGTAATGCTGTCAAAAATTGCCACTATCAAGGGTGCTCCCCAAATTACTTCCTATGAATTTATAAGAAATCATTACAATTTGACCAGTCATAAGTTTTTATAAAACTTGCTGAGACAAGATACCAGGGCTATTTTAAAAACTGTGCTCTTGGAATCTCAGATTATGAAAAGTTATGAGATGCTAGTTTTTCATAGTTAAAATCATAAAAACTATGAATCACTAAAAATAAAATTTAAAACATAGTCATAGTTTTTTTTAAATATTTTATTTATTTATTGACGAGAGACACAGAGAGAGAGAGATAGAGGCAGAGACGCAGGCAGAGGGAGAAGCAGGCCCCACAGAGGGAGCCTGAGGCGGGACTCCATCCCAGGTCTCCAGGATCACGCCCTGGGCTGAGGTCAGCGCTAAACCTCTGAGCCACCAGGGCTGCCCCATAGACAGATATTTTTTTATTATGTCTGTATGAAGGCTAATTTTGTACTTAACTTACACTCAGCAATCAATCAAATGGCTGCCCAAAGGAACTTGTGTGCAAGGTCACAATATGTAAACGGTATGCGATGCTCTGCCCTGCCATTCCCATAATAAAGAGAATGTGGGGAAAAAATGGAAAAATAGCAAGCAAATCTTTCAATTCTAAGTCACAGATTTTTAGGGTTCTGTGATATATGTTCCTTAGTTTTGGATCATCTACAGACAGACTATAAATAAAGGATTAAAGTACAGGATATGTACCTAGCAAGTCATTCCAGGTAACAATGGTAACATAGTAGGGGAATTGAGATGGGAAGAAAGGGAAGCCACAGAAGGCTGTGTTATCAAGACAGTCACAACATTTGGGCAACAAGAGTTCAAACTGGTCAGCTCTGGGAGATAGAGTACACTATAGCTTGCAGTGGCCTCAACCGAGGTTATTTTCCTATGAAATCAACTTTCGTTGAATTGGTTAATTAGACTCCTCAAAGGATAGCTCACCATTTAATGGCTCAACATTGGTCTATGATGCTGACAACTTCACCCATCATGGCTGTAGGTGGATCAGCTGTGGGGTCATTGCACTAGCCCTGGAATACATAAACAGAAGCCATAAGCAGAAGTGTGGTAACATATGCTGGATCAATCATGCTATTGATATGACTATTCAGATCATTCTTTCTAGTGGGTGCTCTCTCGTGAGTTGATATAAGACCCACTACATAGCATTATACACATACCGACTTCCATGCATGAATCCACCCTCTTCCTCTGAATTCATTAGTCACACATCATTTGATCTTCTTCCTTCCAATCCCTGATTAAACAAAAAGCTATTAACATTACCCAGAATTCATGAATATCTTTATCACAGCCCACTTTTTCCTCTATAGCAAGTTGATGAAAAGGCATCTCTATAGACTAGCTCACAGCATAGCATCTGGCTCTAAGTGAGGGAGAGCAAGTTGGAAGCTAGAGCCATTTGTAATTTAATTTCAAAAGATAGACATCCTATCAAAATTTCTATACTCTGTTCATTCCATTAAGCCCAAACTCAAGGGGATCACCTAAAGCTGTGAATATCGGGAAACAGTGGTCAATGGGTGCCATTTTACAAGTTTCCTACTGCAACAAAATTAATCTTTTCAGAAAAAGCATTTGATAGCATTCCATATCTAACCATGAATATTAATAATTATGATAATCATAATAAGCTTTCAGCAAATTAAAATAAAACTAGCGACACTAAGATTAGCAAAAAGACAAAAATACGGGATCCCTGGGTGGCGCAGTGGTTTAGCGCCTGCCTTTGGCCCAGGGCGCGATCCTGGAGACCCGGGATCGAATCCCACATCAGGCTCCCGGTGCATGGAGCCTGCTTCTCCCTCTGCCTGTGTCTCTGCCTCTCTCTCTCTCTCACTGTGTGCCTATCATAAATAAATAAAAATTAAAAAAAAAAGACAAAAATACCTGCTTTTACCAATTCTATTCATCATTGTACTGAGAGTTCTTTTTTTTTTTTTTTTAATTTTTATTTATGATAGTCACAGAGAGAGAGAGAGAGAGAGGCAGAGACACAGGCAGAGGGAGAAGCAGGCTCCATGCACCGGGAGCCCGATGTGGGATTCGATCCCGCGTCTCCAGGATCGCCCCTGGGTCAAAGGCAGGCGCCAAACCGCTGCGCCACCCAGGGATCCCTGTACTGAGAGTTCTAACCATGACAAAGGGATGAAAAAGATACAAAGACTGCAAAGCAAGGAACAAAACTATTTGCAGATATTTTTGTGTCTTTAGAAAATACAAAGGAACACACATATAGAATATTAAATTTAATAAGAAAGACTGGAAGAGTGGCTGAAAACAATATAAATTCACAAAATTTAATTGCATTCCTATATACCGGTTATATACAATTAGATAAAAGATTTATCATTTAAAATTACAGCAATTCGTATGAATTGATTTTCTTAGAAATCAACCTAACAAAAGAGAAGTAAAATTTTGTGGATATAATTTTTATTATCAAAATTTAGTAAGCAAAATTAAATAAATATAGATAAATATAGATATAACATTTTCATGGATTTCGTGGAACACACATGCCACGTATAAATTCTTGACTAAAATGTATATAAATTAAATTCAAATTTGAATCACAATCCCAGGAGATTTTTGTGTGCAATTTATCAAGATAATTCTAAAAGCAAACAATTGCCAAGAACAAGGCAGAAGGTCTTGTGCTGCCAATAATCACAATATATTTTTAAACTGTAATGGTTTAAATATGACATTAAGGAATATAAATGTTATTTTTATTGACTCAGGGGAATATAAACAGGTTTAGAAAAACCTTCAAGAAAACCTAGAAGCATGGCCATAGATACACGTATGACATAGGTAGCAAGGTAGATCAGTGGTAAAAGAACATGTTTTAATAAACATAAATGTTGCACTATTGGGGATTTACCCCAAAGATTCAGATGCAATGAAACGCCGGGACACCTGCACCCCAATGTTTCTAGCAGCAATGTCCACAATAGCCAAACTGTGGAAGGAGCCTCGGTGTCCATTGAAAGATGAATGGATAAAGAAGATGTGGTTTATATATACAATGGAATATTACTCAGCAATTAGAAACGACAAATACCCACCATTTGCTTCAACGTGGATGGAACTGGAGGGTATTATGCTGAGTGAAGTAAGTCAATCGGAGGAGGACAAACATTGTATGTTCTCATTCATTTGGGGAATATAAATAATAGTGAAAGGGAATATAAAGGAAGGGAGAAGAAATGTGTGGGAAATATCAGAAAGGGAGACAGAACATAAAGACTCCTAACCCTGGGAAACGAACTAGGGGTGATGGAAGGGGAGGAGGGCGGGGGGTGGGGGTGAATGGGTGGCGGGCACTGAGGGGGGCGCTTGATGGGATGAGCACTGGGTGTTATTCTGATGTGGGTAAATTGAACACCAATAAAAAATAAATTTATTAAAAAAAAAGAATAAAAAAATAAACATAAATGTTTAATAAACATTTAATTTCTAACAATGGTATGTCTTTATATCAAACTATGAAATTAGAGCTATATTTCATACTGTAGCATGTAAATTATGTACAGGGAAAAAAGATACTTTTCACAGGTTAAAACTAAAGTCTGTGGAAAAAATAGTCAAATGACTTATTAGTTCTACTAAAATAGAAAAAGAAGAGCAAAACAAACTCAAAGCAAGCAGAAGAATAAAATAATAAGGACTACAGTGGAAATATATGAAATAGAGAACAGGAAAACAACAGAGAAAAGCAACAAAATTGGCTCTTCTAAAAGGTCCTGTCACCAAAAATAGTCATTTATCTACTCTGAGAGACTCAAATAACTAAAGTCGAGCATGAAAGAAAGGACAATACTGCTACCTTGACAGATTTTTTTTTTAAGTTACCCTGAATACCTGCATGCCATTGAATTGAGTTGTCTGGTCCACAAAGAGATGAGCTCAGAAATTGAGAATAAAGATTTAGAAACTTTTATAGCGAAGTGATTTGTATCTGCTGCTCTAATAAAAATTTGGGACTATTTTTATATATTAGTTTACATTTATTTTTCTAGAAGGCATTTATAGTGTATCTTATAATTTACTAACTACTGAATAAACCCAAACTGGTAATTTTATACTACTATTAGTAATTAGTCTATTGCAATCACTGAAAAGTAATTTCCTATTCCATGAAGGATTTGAAATTTAAAATTAACATGTTCCTTCATCAAGGCTAGCTTGAGCTCTGATCTAAGAAATATGAATCTGAGCTGCCAGTTATAGAAGGATACATCATCAATGTTTTGGGAATTTATAATTTACTTATAATAGACTTACACTTTAAATAAAATTATTAGAGGGTCACCTGGGTGGCTCAGTGGTTAAGCATCTGCTTTGGCTCATGTTGTGATCCTGGGGTCCTGGGACCAAGTTCTTTATCAGGCTCTCTGTGGGGAGCTTGCTTCTCCCTCTGCCTACGTCTCTGCCTCTCTCTCTCTGTGTCTCTCATGAATAAATAATACCTTTTAAAAAATAAAATTATTAGAGGCATTAGATTAGCATGCTTGCTGAAGTTTTCCATAGTGTTGGTCTTTAACCACTTCCTAGATGTATTCTTATTTTGCACATTGAGCAGGTAACATGCTGGTGACATATCTTTTGATAATAGTAATTACAGATATTGAGAAAATCATTTATAAAAAATCTTTCAATTCGTCTTTCACAACCACTTCACCTTACCTGGAGAAAAAAAATCTTCAAATGCTCAAGTTCCTGTAGAACTACCTCGCACACTGCCATCCTTGTAACTCCCCCAGCAGGCAGTCTCAGGTGAAAATGGGATTTACCTCTGTGAATCTGAGAGCCATTTCCACACTACATAAAAAAGGAGCCAGAGCACTGACAACAGACAGTTTGCTCCATCCTGATTTCTTTAACCTGGGGTGTTGACACCAATATATCCTGAATCCATATGAGTGTTATCCATGGCAGACCTTCTCCAAAGGTCATTACTGTTAGCATTCTAATAATCCCTGGAGATCTCTCATTTCAATATGTCAGATTTGTAACTTGGGAGTAAGAACGTCTATGACCTCAAATTTCCCAACATTCTTCTGAGTACTTTGAATATAAAATGTATTCTATATTGTTTTGACACCATAGTAGATGGCTTGGAGACTTAATGGACTGTTGGGACAGCTAGTGATGAGCTGAACAGGAGGTTGTAAATGGAGAAGTAAAATAAAATCCACAAGAGTTTTGGCAGAAATCTGTGCCACAGGATATTTGAGACTCTGGCAGGAGAGGTGAGGCAAGAGCTCTTCATGTATTATTATTTTGTTTTTACAGATTGTAGGTAATTTTTTAAAACTAAAATCAAATAACAAACTAAAATCAAATCATATGTGAAACTTTCAGTCATATTTTGAATCTGGAAGAGATTTCGTTTAGCAGCTTTGGAAGTTTCACATGGAATATCCTGAAACTAGTTATTCCAATATAAAGAACTAAAAGCGCATGTTTGTATAATGAAAAAAGAAACTCAGTAGCATCACCTAAAAGGATCTCAAGAGATTCTGAGGGGCCAACCTATGTGGAAATTCAAGAAAGTGTTAGAGGAATTTTATGATTTTTTTCTGTTACTGTAGTTGTTTGTGCAAGTAGCTAGAATGATCCAGAGTTGAGGTTCTGTGGCTATAGTAGAGATTCAAAGAAAAGAGGGTGAAGTCACTGACCAGGCTGACAAAAATATATATAATCAAGAAAGACACAGGAATATGTATTAGAGGAATATTGTAAAATTTACTGTTGGCTTTGACTATCAGAGATGTTGACAGTAGAATATTTCTTTCCTTCTGTATTTCTTCCATTCTTTGTCTTTTCTTTCCTCTGAGTTTCCCAAGGCAGATATTTGATTACTTATTTTCAAACTTCTTGCCTAATAAGAAAATAGAAGATAAATTACTAAGTAAATTCTTTTATTTCTATTGAGTTTCATTAGAAATATATGAATATAGAACCCAATTAGGCCAGCATCACCTTAATTCCAAAACCAGACAAAGACTCCACCAAAAAGGAGAATTATACACCATTATCCCTGATGAACATGGAGGCAAAAATTCTCAACAAGATACTAGCCAATAGGATACAACAGTACATTAAGAAAATTATTCACCATGACCAAGTAGGATTTATCCCCGGGACACAAGGCTGGATCAACACTTGTAAAACAATCAGTGTGATTCATCATATCAGCAAGAGAATAACCAAGAACCATATGATCCTCTCAATAGATGCAGAGAAAGCATTTGACAAAATACAGCATCCATTCCTGATCAAAACTCTTCAGAGTGTAGAGATAGAGGGAACATTCCTCGACATCTTGAAAGCCATCCAAGAAAAGCCCACAGCAAATATCATTCTCAATGGGGAAGCACTGGGAGCCTTTCCCCTAAGATCAGGAACAAGACAGGGATGTCCACTCTCACCACTGCTATTCAACATAGTACTGGAAGTCCTAGCCTCAGCAATCAGACAACAAAAAGACATTAAAGGCATTCAAATTGGAAAAGAAGAAGTCAAACTCTCCCTCTTCGCCGATGACATGATACTCTACACAGAAAACCCAAAAGACTTCCCCCCAAGATTGCTAGAACTCATACAGCAATTTGGTAGCATGGCAGGATACAAAATCAATGCCCAGACGTCAGTGGCATTTCTGTACACTAACAATGAGACTGAAGAAAGAGAAATTAAGGAGTCAATCCCATTTACAATTGCACCCAAAAGCATAAGATACCTAGGAATAAAACTGACCAAAGAGGTAAAGGATCTATGCCCTAAAAACTACAGAACACTTCTGAAAGAAATTGAGGAAGATACAAAGAGATGGAAAAATATTCCATGCTCATGGATTGGCAGAACTAATATTGTGAAAATGTCAATGTTACCCAGGGCAATTTACATGTTTAATGCAATTCCTATCAAAATACCATGGACTTTCTTCAGAGAGTTAGAACAAATTGTTTTAAGATTTGTGTGGAATCAGAAAAGACCCCAAATAGCCAGGGGAATTTTAAAAAAAGAAAACCATATCTGGGAGCATCACAATGCCAGATTTCAGGTTGTACTACAAAGCTGTGGTCATCAAGACAGTGTGGTACTGGCACAAAAACAGACACATGGATCAATGGAACAGAATAGAGAACCCAGAAGTGGACCCTGAACCTTATGGTCAACTAATATTCGATAAAGGAGGAAAGACTATCCACTAGAAGAAAGACAGTCTCTTCAATAAATGGTGCTGGGAAAATTGGACATCCACATGCAGAAGAATGAAACTGGACCATTCTCTTACACCATACACAAAGATAAACTCAAAATGGATGAAAGATCTAAATGTGAGACAAGATTCCATCAAAATCCTAGAGGAGAACACAGGCAACACCCTTTTTGAACTCAGCCACAGAAACTTCTTGCAAGATACATCCACGAAGGCAAAAGAAACAAAAGCAAAAATGAACTATTGGGACTTCATCAAGATAAGAAGCTTTTGCACAGCAAAGGATACAGTCAGCAAAACTAAAAGTCAACCTACAGAATGGGAGAAGATATTTGCAAATGACGTATCAGATAAAGGGCTAGTGTCCAAGATCTATAAAGAACTTATGAAACTCAACACCAAAGAAACAAACTGTCCAATCATGAAATGGGCAAAAGACATGAAGAGAAATCTCACAGAGAAAGACATAGACATGGCCAACAAGAACATGAGAAAATGCTCTGCATCACTTGCCATCAGGGAAATACAAATCAAAACCTCAATGAGATACAACCTCACACCAGTGAGAATGGGGAAAATTAACAAGGCAGGAAACCACAAATGTTGGAGAGGATGCGGAGAAAAGGGAACCCTCCTACACTGTTGTGGAATGTGAACTGGTGCAGCCACTCTGGAAAACTGTGTGGAGGTTCCTCAAAGAGTTAAAAATAGACCTGCCCTACGACCCAGCAATTGCACTGTTGGGGATTTACCCCAAAGAGACAGATGCAATGAAACGCCGGGACACCTGCACCCCGATGTTTCTAGCAGCAATGTCCACAATAGCCAAACTGTGGAAGGAGCCTCGGTGTCCATCGAAAGATGAATGGATAAAGAAGATGTGGTCTATGCATACAATGGAATATTCCTCAGCCATTAGAAACGACAAATACCCACCATTTGCTTCAACGTGGATGGAACTGGAGGGTATTATGCTGAGTGAAGTAAGTCAGTCGGAGAAGGACAAACAGTGTATGTTCTCATTCATTTGGGGAATATAGATAATAGTGAAAGGGAATATAAGGGAAGGTAGAAGAAATGTGTGGGAAATATCAGAAAGGGAGACAGAACATGAAGACTCCTAACTCTGGGAAACGAAAGAGGGATGGTGGAAGGGGAGGAGGGCGGGGGTGGGGGTGAATGGGTGATGGGCACTGAGGGGGGCACTTGATGGGATGAGCACTGGGTGTTATTCTGTATTTGGCAAATTGAACACCAATAAAAAATAAATTTATTATTTAAAAAAAAGAAAAAATAAACAGACCCCAAAGGTTTGTCGTTCTAATTCTTTGCTTTAAAGTGTTTCTCGGGATCCCTGGGTGGCGCAGCGGTTTGGTGCCTGCCTTTGGCCCAGGGCGCGATCCTGGAGACCCGGGATCGAATCCCACATCGGGCTTCCGGTGCATGGAGCCTGCTTCTCCCTCTGCCTGTGTCTCTGCCTCTCTCTCTCTCTGTATGACTATCATAAATAAATAATAATAAAAAAAAAATTTAAAAAAAATAAAAAAATAAAAAAAAATAAAGTGTTTCTCTTTTAGACAATTTAGTGTTTGCTCTTTTTTTAAGAACCACCATAATAATAAATACATGTCTTACATCTGCCCAAACCCATGGAATGAACAAGGCCAAGATGAACAGTAATGTAAACCATGAAATTTGGGTGAATGTGTCGATGTAGGTTCATCAATTGTAACAAACAGCACTTTGATGAAAGATGTTGATAATGGAGAGACTGGGCATGTGTGGAGACAATGAGTCTGTGCTCTGCATCCTCTCCCTTCATTTTTGCTGTAAATCTTAAATTGCTCTAAAATATGATCTTGAAGAAAAAGACCTCATATGTTGTGTTTATGATTAAGCAAAAAAATGGCACCATACATTGTTCACAAGTTAAGGACATCATGACTCCTGTGTCACAAATGGTCAAATGATACAAGATATTTTGTACAAGACAAGACACCATGAAGACCACCATCAACTCTAGAAAGTGACCAAAACCCATAAGCCCACCAAAATCACAAAATTTACTAACCACCTCTGTTCATAAGTATAGAATAATTTTTAATAACTGCAAGGAGTTAGATAAAGTCTGTTGGGTCTTTTATGATAATCACATCTTGCTGGATATAAGCAAACCTTAGTACCTGATAATTTATAGAGACTGTGAAATGTGATGTGTTCCTATATGTTGAGGAAATGTTTCTGATTTGCTGATATTAGTGTCCTGCCATAAATATAAAATTTAGTTCACAGTCTTTCTTCAGAAATAAGTATTATTTTACACACTGTCAGATGGTAAATCTCTAAGGGTTTGTGTTAGGCAAAGAATTAAAACAATAGCTTATTTAAGGAGAGAGATTATTTAGAGGAGTGAATGTCTTAAAGAATCTCATGAAAAGCTGAAGAAACAGCTCATGATACCAGGAATGACTTGAGAGTCACATGGCAGAATGAGGGTATTAAGGAATCATTGTCTTTTCTGTAATTAAGAACATTTTATGATCAAGAAGCCATTGTAGAGGAGTGCCTGGGTGGCTCAGTTGGTTGAGTCTGAGTCTTGATTTTTGGCTCAGGTCATGATCTTAGGATCTTCAGGTTGTGTGATCGAGCCCTACATCAGACTCTCTCTCTTTTTAGAAGAAGAAAGAAAGAGGAGGAGGAGGAGGAGGAGGAGGAGGAGGAGGAGGAGGAGGAGGAGGAGAAGGAGAAGAAAGAAGGAGAAGAAGGAGGCACCACAGCAGAAAAGCCAAACATAACAACAGCAAATATAACTAGAAATGGCAGGAAAAACTGACCAGACACTCTGTTTCTATCAAATCTTCCAAACTGTATTTATGTACCAAAGATCTAAATATTAAAAGTCACATGCATATAAATGTGTATATGTAGGGAGTCTGAGAAATGTATTTTGTAGTACAGAAACACATAAATTTGGAGACTGGTATAAACTATGTGTGTCAATGTGCCACACTCTACAATGGGAAAGTTTCCCATATTCACTTGTACATTCCAGTAACTTAATCAGATGATAGGGAGGTAAAGATTTGGACATCAATTTAAAATTGTATCTTAAGTATCCACCATGCTTTTTCACATTCTGAAAACTATAGATCAAAAAAACAAATACTTTTTTTATGTAAATAATTCAGTAGCTATACTTTTAGGACAGTGAAGTTTAAAATTTTGCTCTGAGGGATCCCTGGGTGGTGCAGCGGTTTGGCGCCTGCCTTTGGCCCAGGGCGCGATCCTGGAGACCCAGGATCGAGTCCCACGTCGGGCTCCCGGTTCATGGAGCCTGCTTCTCCCTCTGCCTGTGTCTCTGCCTCTCTCTCTCTCTCACTGTGTCCCTATCATAAATAAATAAAAATAAAATAATAAAATAATAAAATAAAATTTTGCTCTGAGAATCAACAAAATATTCTGTAGACCTACACCTACAAAGCTTGCAAAAAGAACAAACAACTCATTAATTAAGATAGCAAATAATACACAGACGCAAGAGTTTATGAACACTAGAGAATACTAAGCTAATAAAAAGATATCAAAAGAAATCAGGTACACAGTAAGGAATAACGAAGTTAAGGATGCCCACTGAAAAAACAAAATAATACAATAATTAAAACAATGTCATGTGTTCTCTTGAAATTTCAGGGAACTAAATTATTGGCAAAAATGACATAATGGAATGAGTGAATCTACAATTCAGTGAAATATTTGTCTAGTCTACAGAAGAGTACACAAATAAAATCTGATATGATTATATTGCTTGTAATAATTTAATAAGAATTAATTTAGTACCAATTAAATAATACAAATAAATGTAATAAGAATTATTTGGTATCCATGCTCATTTGAAGGAAGTTCTGTTTTAGTTTTTTATATTATCAGGCCAGCAATCCCTGCTGCAGTATTTCCCAGCTCCCTATGAAGACACCATGAAGACCACCATCAACTCTAGAAAGTGACCAAAACCCATAAGCCCACCAAAATCACAAAATTTACTAACCACCTCTGTTCATAAGTATAGAATAATTTTTAATAACTGCAAAGAGCTAGATAAAGCAACACTAAAAAAAACAATGAAAAGTACCTTGGCCAATTAATTCTTTCTTAATGAAACAGAATAATCACATGGGAGGGCAGAAGATATGTCACTTTGCGTCCACTCTCTGTTCTTCTCTATACCCTGGTAGGGTATACAAAAACCTAAGCCAAAGAAACTAGCATTTTTTTCCTCTGGGATAATAATAATAAATTTTGAGGGAGACAAAAATAACACTCAGCGAGTCCTCTCATATTGTACATCCCTCAGGAGAGCAGTTCTCAAAAGACCAAAAAAAAAAAAAAAAACAAAAAAAAATCAAAGGAAGTAAAAAGCTAAGCTGTCAAGACTAAAAGGCTCAGTCTGCTTTACTTCACAGTGATGCTACTTTCCTGATCTTAGGCAGGTGAACCAAACTTTACAAGCCTAAGTATATTAATACATAAAATGTGTATATAATAATATTTACCTCAAAGGGTTGTATGTATAGATGATTTTCTACATACACAATCATGCCATTTTAAAATAATTATATTTTTAAATTTTCCCAGTTCTTGCATGTTTTCTATTTTCCTTTTCATTGCCTTATAACACTAAGACTTCAAACATGATGACTTTTGTGATCATGACCTCAGAGGGAAAATTCTCAATTTTCTATCACTATCATTTGTGGATGTCATAACCTTTGTTAAATTAAGAAAGTTATATTATATTCTTAGTTTTCTGAGGATACTCTTTATTGGGTATTAAATTTTAAGAAATACGTTTTTTTTTCTCTGAATAAATTCAGAGGTGATTATATGATTTCCCTCATTTCTATTAATGTAGTAAATCCTATTGTTTGAAAGTCAAATGTTTAAACTCACATGTGCATAAATCATACATGATAATATACATATTCTGATTTGATTTTCTTATATTTTGTTAATATTTTGTAGATGTAGGGCAGCCTGGATGGCTCAGCGGTTTAGCACTGCCTTCAGCCCAGGGCATGATTCTGGAGACCCAGGATCGAGTCCCACGTCAGGCTCCCTGCATAGAACCTGCTTCTCCCTCTGCCTATGTCTCTGCCTCTCTGTGTGTGTGTGTCTCTCATGAATAAATAAATAAAATCTTATAAAAATATATTTTGTAGATGTATTTATAATTGTTAGAACCACTGCCAAGTTTTTATTTTAATGTTACTCTGGCTTAAAATTGACTTTTGATATTTGATTTGATGTAATATTTTCTAAAGATATTTCTGTAAGGTTGATTTATCTCTTGCTTACCTGTTTGGCAAAAGACATAGGGAAAAAAAGAAAAAAGAGATATTGGACTTCATAAATATTTTTAAAATTTGCATTAAAAGATACCATCAACAGAATTAAAAGGCAATCCACAGAATGGGAGACACGATTTGCAAATTGTATCACTGATAAAGGATTAACATCAAGAAAATAAAGAAAACTAAAACTCAACAACAAAAAACCAGCAACTGAATTAAAAAAATGAGTGAAGAACTTGAATAAATATTTCTCCAAAAAAGATATGCAAATGCCTAATAAGTGCATGAAATATGTCCAAATCACTGATTATTAGGAAAATGTAAATCAAAACTTCAAAACCACCTCACACCCATTAGGATGGCTACAATCAAGAAATATGGAAGCAAATAATAAACGTTAGCAAAGATGTGGAGAAGTTAAAGCAGTTACGCGCTATTGGTAGGGATGTAAGATGGTGCTGCTGCTGCTATGGAAAACAGTATGGGAGTGCCTCAAACAAATAAAAAGAGAGTGATAATATGATCCAGCAATCCACTTCTGAATATATTCCCAAAAGAAGTGAAAAGAGGGCCTTGAAGACACATTTGTACACTCACGATAGCTTAAATGTGGAAGCCATCAACAAAATGGATAGATAAGCAAAATATGGTATATACACAATCCTGCCTTAATAAGTGTGTTGGAGAAAGGTAATTATCATATGATTTCACTCATTTGCAGAATATAAGAAATAGTGCAGAGAACCATAAGGGAAGGGAGGGAAAACTGAATAGGATAAAACTAGAGAAGGAAACAAAGTATGAGAGACTCTTAACTCTAGGAAACAAACTGAGGTTTGATGAAGGGGAGGTCGGTGGGGTGATGGGGTAACTGGGTGATGTTCATTAAGAAAGGCACGTGATGTGATGAGCACTGGTTGTTACAGGCAACCAATGAAATATTGAAAACTATATATGAAACTAAAAAAGAATAAGATAGATATAAGTCTTTAAAAAAGGAAGAAAATTCTGACTTATGCTACAACATGGATGAAACTTGAGGACATTATATTAAGTAAGCCAGATACAAAAAGACAATATATAATTCCACTTATATGGAGGTACTTAGAGTATTCGAACTCATAAAGAAAGAAAGTAAAATGGTAGTTGCCAGAAGCTGGCAGGCAAAGAGGTAAGAGGAGTTCTTGTTTAATTTGTATAAAATTTCAGAATTACAAGATGAAAAAGAACTCTGGGATGGGTGGTGATAATGGTGGCATATAATGAATGTATTTAATACCACAGAACACACTTAAGAAGGGTTAAGATAATTTTGTGTCTATTTTTTCAATTAAAAAATAGAAAAAGGAATACTTACTTAAATATTTAAAAGTTAAAAGGCAGTTAGGTTAGAAATTGGCAAAAGCCAATATTAAGGAAGCAAGACAAACATACAATTAAGAAAATCAACAAATATCAAATTTATTGATTTACTATATATTAAAAATCAAATAAAGATTGATTAAACTCATAAATAAATGTGATCAAAAAAGGGTAACAGATTTCTGTTATTAAAAACTAAAGTCATCACACCAGAGAAGTTGAAATCAATGAATCTGTTAAACAAATACATTTGAAAATTTGAATGAAAAAGAAAATATTATTTAAAACAGTATTTCATACAAAAAAAATAAAGGAAAAAAGGAAGAAAGGAAAAGAAAAATGATCCACAAATAGAAAGCACAGATGGCCCTGTATCATTAAAGTATAAAGTACTTCCATTCAAAAGTAAAGACCACTGGACAAACAAAACTCTTTAGTAACAAATTGTGCCAAATATGTAAGTGAAGAGATAAATCAACCTTACAGAAATATCTTTAGAGAACAGAAAAGGTAGAAACCAAATTTCAAATCATTTTTAAGCCAAAGAAATTTAACAATCAAAAGTTGGCAATGGGATGCCTTGCTGGCTCAGTCTATAGAACATGCTGCTCTTGATCTCAGGATTGTTGGGTTCAAGCCCCACAGTGTCAAAATTTTTTTGACAATGGCTATAGCAATCATAGATATAACTACAAAAAATATCATTGGGCTTTTGATAAGGATTACAGTGAATCTGTAGATAGCTTTGGGTAGTATTGACATCTTAACATACTGTCTTCCCACCCATGAACATGGGATATGTTTTTATTCATTTATGACTTCTTCAATTTCTGTCATGTTTTGTAGTTTGGACTGTACAAGTCTTCTGCCTTCTGAGTGAAGTTAGTTTCTAAGTATTGTATTCTTTTTGATGCTATTTCCTTTTCAGATTGTTCATTCTAGTGCATAAAAATGCAACTGATTTAGTGCATAGATTTTATATCCTGCTACTTTGCTGATTTTGTTTATTAGTTCTAACAATTTTTTTGTATGGAATCTTTAGGGTATTCCACATATAAGTTTATATCACCTCCAAACAGAGAGATGATTGTACTTCTTTTCAACTTGAACTTTTTATTTTTTTTTATTTTTTGGTCTAACTGCTAGAGCTAGAATTTCCAGTATTATATAACAAAGAAGTGGCAAAAATGAGCATCCATTAATTTTGTGGAAAACTTAAATGGAAGTCTTATTATATCTCCTTTGAATTTAATCTGTCCTTTTTTTGTTTCTTTTCTTTCCTTATCTTTTTTTAGTATTGTATTTATTCATTTATTTATTTATTTATTTGAGAGAGCTGGAAGCATGAGCATGAGCTGGTGCGGGGGCAGAAAGAGAGGGAGAAGCAGATGCCCTGCTGAGCAGGGAGCCCAATGTGGGACTTGATCCCAGGACCACAGTATCATGACCTGACCTGAAGGCAGATGCTCAACCACTGAGCCACCCAGGGGCCCCTTCTGGTTTCTTTTACAAGTTATTGTTTCTTGTCTTTGGCTATCTGCAATTTTACTATAAGAAAATTAGATGCAGTTTTCTCTTTGTTTATCCAGGGAAGTGTTTGCTGAGCATCTTCAACTCATGACTTAATATCTTTCATTAGCTTTAGAAACTTCCCGGCTAGTATTGTTTCAAACATAGTGCTTTAACCTTTTCTTTTTTTTCCTCTTTTTTTCTGACCCCAATTACATGTAAAATGTCTTCATTCTCATTTTCTCAATTCTTCAGTCTGAACATTTTCTACTGATTCATAGTTTTGAGTTCACTAATCTTTTCTCCTCCTGTGTGTAATATGCCATTAAGCTGTGTCTGATTCTATTCTTTCTGTCTCTCTCTCTCTTGTTTTTTGCATTCTCTACCTTTTTTTTTACCTTTGGCTTTTAATCATTTGATCTTGACCCCTGTGATTCTCATGTTTGATTTTAATTGCATGCATGACACTGACTTTTAGAGAGATTAAGGATAATATTATTACATTTAAGATACTATCCTCGGGATCCCTGGGTGGCGCAGTGGTTTAGCGCCTGCCTTTGGCCCAGGACGCGATCCTGGAGACCCGGGATCGAATCCCACGTCGGGCTCCCGGTGCATGGAGCCTGCTTCTCCCTCTGCCTGTGTCTCTGCCTCTCTCTCTCTCTCTCACTGTGTGCCTATCATAAATAAATAAAATAAAAAAATAAAAAAAAATGTGTTAAAAAAAAAAAAAAAAAAAAGATACTATCCTCACCTCACCAGTAGAATAAGATCACCTTTATCAAATGGGTGTTGTGTTATTTGGGTCTAGCTTTCAGGGAGCTAGTATATTTCTGGTTTACTTTTCCTGGTAGTCCCTAGTCTCACAACAGAAAGGTGAATATTTTACTGTGGCCTCTTACCTTTGTTAACCCCTTAGCTTTAAGAGTTTACTTTTTTTTTAAACTTTTTTGTTTTTTAATTTAAGTAATCTCTATACCCAACATAGGGCTCAAACTCATGACCTCAAGGTCAAGAGTCATAAACTCTTCTGATTGAGGCAGCCAGGAAACTTTCAAAGCTTTATTTTTTTTTAAGATTTTATTTATTTACTCATAAGAGACACACAGAGAGAGGCAGAGACACAGGCAGAGGAAGAAGCAAGCTCCTTAAAGGGAGCCCGGTGTGGGACTCAATCCCAGGACCCTGGGATCATGACCTGAGCCGAAGGCAGATGCTGAGCCACCACTGAGCCACCTAGGTGCCCCTCAAGGTTTTACTTTTTAACACTTCACTGATACTGCAAGAAAATTAGGAAGAAGGATCAGACCGAAGTGAAGGAGGATGGAGAGAGAAAGGAGGGTTAAGATGAAAGAAACAAATTTCATTATGAATTTTAATGAAAAACATGAATAAAACATTATCAAATGTAATTCATTAATACATTAAAGTTAATACATTGTCAATACGTGGGAGTAATTTTAGGTATGAGTACAGAATAGGAAAAGACTGATATTTTCACCATATTAATGTTAGAGGAAAACATCATTTCCAGGTATATACTTTCAACATCTATTCCTGATAAAGTTAAGGAATTTTGTTAAGGTAACAGGAAATATTTATTTAAAGAAAAAAACACTAGCATCATTAACTCTTATAAAAGATTACAATGAGTTCTATAAAATCCTGAATAAGACAAATATATTCATTATCATCCTCATTAAATTAAATTACATTGAAACTAATAGTCAATGAAATCAATTGAAGTACAAAACTGTTCATTATACACAGAATGAAAAATACAAAGTTATCCTTTTGTGATTAAAAAAACATATGCCTATAATACATGAACAATGCAAGAGTAAAAATAAGCAAATTTAGTAAGTATAAAATTTTAAATTTTAAATTAAAAATAGCATTATTTTAACCAATGTGATCAATTTTAAAATATAGTGAAATAAATTATTCTGTTTATAAGCATCACAGAACAAAACTATAATACTTTATCGTTAGAGAAAAAAATCTTAATGATAAATAAGTCAAGATGTTATAAATGTGCACATTTGACCATGATTAGTCCACAAATTTTGTATGGTAAATTACTTTGGTAGAATGTACAAATTATTGTAAATTTCTGTTGAAGGAGAGGAGGAGTACCTGGCTGGCTCAGTTAGTTAAGTGATTAACTCTTGATTCGGGCTCAGGTCATAGTCTTGGTCATGTGTCAAGCCCAGCCTAGTGTGGAGACTGCTTGGAATCCTCTCTCTCCTATTGCTTCTGTCCCTTCCCATCACTCATGATTCTCTCTCTCTCTCAAATAAAAATTAAAATTAGAAAAGAAAATAAAAAATAAAAAGAGAGGAACTGGTAGGCAGGAGTACTAGGGAGATTTTTTTATTTTTTCCAGAATACATTTTTAGCTTTCTGTGACATTTTTATGCATAAGATGGGCTTCAATTTATATGTAACAATAAAATATATCAAATAATAAATATAAAAGCTCCTCAGTTCTCAAATGCAAATTTATGACAGAACTTAAATATATATTCTCTTTGGTTTGGTTACTACACATATTAAAAGCCCTTTGGCATTATGCTAGTATGTTCATTCTCACCATGCCTTCAATAGTAAAAGTACTGGAAACTACCTAGATATATCTCAATAAGGGAATTTTTTTCAAATTAGGATAAAATGTAAACAAAGACTGTAATACTATTTAAAGATATATTGTATACAGATAAGGCTGGCTATTTTACAATATTCAGGATGTAAACACAATACTTGTATTAAATATATTTTTTAATATATACTTATAAAATTATTCAACGTTTCCATGAGATACATTTAACATTGAAAGTTTCTGGGTGTTTGAAGAAATCAGCACATTATGAATTATGTATTTTGCCCTTTTGTATTTTTTTATCACAAGCAAACACTAAATGTATAAAAAATAAATGTAAATGTCTCATTCTTGTCATTGCCACTACATTTTGGCTTGGGTAATATGATTCTAATCACTCCTATTTTTTTCTCATTAGAAGTGGCTTGTGCCTCCAGATTAGATATAAAAGAAGTAGCTAATTTTTCCTCTTTTTAAAGTTATTGTTTCAACATACTCTAAAATAAGACCTTCTAAAAACTTTAAATTATTCAAGGATTTGCTTACTCAATTTTTTGAAGCAAGAAAGATGTAGGGAAGAAAATGCTTTGAACAAGTCAAAGGAAAATAAACGGTTTCAAAGAGTACTCCAGGTGGCAAAGACATGACCATCATTAATCTGTCGGAAATTATAACTACGACTTTGAAAACAGGATTAGTCATTAAGGGATTGCCTAGAAGAGAAAATTGTAGGATACTTAATTTAGTGACTCTGATTCACTACACAGAATTAAGTAACAGGGTTGATATAATGAGGCATCCTTAGCTGCTCCCACACCATCCCACAGGTGGTAGTTGAAATGCCTATTTACAATATCTTCTTGAAAGTCCTATTCCCATTTCTCTTTTCCATACCAACTCCCCTCACTCACACACTCACACACACACACACACACACACACACACAGAAAGAAAGAAAACAAAGAAAAGAAATGAACTCTGTAAGTAGTAGAAAGAATAATGACATTTTGAAGACTTTTTATAGACTATGGCATACACGCACACTGTGACTCCAAATAGAAAAATGGGAAGGGAGTTATGATAGAAAATGTATATGAGGGAGAGATACCAATAGCAAAAATGTTCTGTGCCTATCACCTCCGATAATTGGAAACAAGGAAATAAACAGTACCACTGTGCTAATTATACTTGTGACCTGGAATATTAAAAGAGAGATAAATTGATCTTTAGCCTATGAAGACAACAGGCTAATAAATTTTCATCCAGTTAAATTAGATGCTGCACAGGTTGCCATAACAACCCACTGTAGATTAGATCACAGCAGAAATAAACTTCAAAAAACTTGCCTCCAGTTAGTAATGAGGAATATGTTTTAAAAAGAAAAATATGTTTGTTTTGGAGAAAAAAGTTGACTAATACAATACATATTTAGTTTCTTTGTATATTTCCTTGAAAATGAGAATACCCGTAGAGATTTAACAGGGTACCATTGTAGAAAATCTGATAATGTGAATATACAAACTGTAATCTGGACGTATTTTTCTTTTACGTAGTATGTTTATCAGTAGACTAGAATCTTCCTGTTTATTCAATGCATACTATCTTATGACACACATCAATATGTGCATATAATGTGGCTTATTTAGCAGAGTATAAAATCCTTGATAAAAGACATATTGCTCAGAAATTTTGCAAATACTCCCTTCATATACTGTGTTGCTATAAGGCTTATTGTAAATGAAGGACTTATCAGTATTTATTAGTGATCAGTGATTAATATTGAAATGTGAACAAACTTATTAGTGATTTTTCTTGCCTGTTTTGGAAATAACCATGAAATACTTCTCACCTACCAAGTGAGAAACCAGGAAAGCAGAATTTTTGTCCTTTAAATAAAATTTTAAAGAAAATACTCAGTATATCAAAATAAAGCTATGCAAAACCATAACAAAGAAAAAGTGAATAAATCCATGTAATTAAAAAAAATGTGGGTAGGATTGTGTGGCCTAATGCCCTTTCTTTAAATGCATTGGAGAAAAATCCAGCCCTAAATCCAAATCCCCATTAGATTTCTCCTGTGTCATTGTTTTCTAATTCTCATTCCAATAGCCACCAGGGAATCTCACAGAAGAGGTGTATCAAGCAGAGGTAATTTAAGAAAGAGAGGGAAAAACAGCTGAGAGGAGAGAGCAGGTAGAAAGGAATTCTGGGAACACTCACTTTACTACTTGCCTTATCATGAATTTATCAAACTCTCTAAACCTTGTACTCATGTATTTTGCAAATATATATGCAACTAATTGTTGTTCTGTTTCCACAAAGAAAACTAAAAATTGTCTGTTTTTCTAGAAGCTTCTCCATGCACTAATTTTCAAATTTTGGGGCAGCATGGAAGCCTGAATTACTTAACAAAAACTATTTAACATCTGCCAGAAAAAATACGAATGTACATATTCACAAAATCTTTTTCAGAAGATGAATGGATAACTGAAGTCTATGAACTATAGCTTAAAAACCAATGATTTTCCAAAAGTATGATTTTCTTATATAAGATACCATGGTTATTATTTCTCATTTTTAAATAATACATTTTCACTATGATGCCAATTTTAATTCTCATATAGATTTTTCTAAAAAAGAAATCCAATGTGCATATAATGGTTTTGTGGTGGGAAATGCAAAGATAAAGAGTTCATTGTCTTTGCCTAAAGAAATACACAATCAGCTCAGGGCCTTGGTTGAGCCTGGTTTTATTTATTATTTTATTTTATTTTATTTTATTTTATTTTATTTTATTTTATTTTCATTTTATTTTATTTATTTTTTTGAGCCTGATTTTAGATGAGAGCATAAATAGCCTTAGGATCAAAAGGAAGGTATCCAAGTTTGGGGAAACATATCCTTATACTTTATAAGAAAATCAGGTTTTGGTGTGAAGGCTGACAGAAACTGTTTTGTTTTTGTTTACAAGTTTTATGTTCTTATGGAATTTTTATTTTTTTGTTGTCTCCAATGAAAGGAACACACTAACCTTAGTTTATTAAAAGGAAAAGACAGAGTGATTATTTTATGTTTTCCATTACGTTAACAACTGGAGATTATTCAAATACAAAAGGAATTCCCCTCACTCATAAGTCACTTTTTAAGCCTTAAATGCATGCAATTTAATTGACCTTAAACCTCAGATGTAGAAAATTATCATGGTTGTCAACATAGACATATTTTTTGTTGATTTTTTTAGAAAATTGTAAATTCACATCTAAGAAATAATATTGATAGAACACATGTACTCTCTCCAGCCTCCTGAGTAGTAATAGTATATTATTATAGCCAGGATATTGACACTCAAGGTTCAGATAAATTCCATAAATAAAATCATCTTTCATCGTGTGCTTTTATTGTTACACTCATCATCATGGAATGTATTAGGAGTATTCCCTGGAACGGATGTAGCACAATTTATTTAACCATTCATCCATTGAGAGTTGTTTCTGATTTTTGGCCCTTACGAATAAAGCTGGTGTGAGCATTTTTGTCCGGTTTCTAAGTGAAATAAATATTAATTTCTGTGAGAAAATGCTTACTCATACAACTGCTGACTCATATGGTAATTACATGTTCAGTTTTTCAAGAAGCTGCCAGGTTTTTTTACAGTGCATACACAATTTTCCTTCCCAACAGCAATGAATGTGTGATCCAATTTCTCAACCTTGACAGTATTTGCTGTTGTTACTTTTTCATTTTATCCACCATGATAAGTTGTGTAGTGATATCTACATATTTTTTGTGAAATGTCTCTTCATGTCTTTTGACTATTTTCTAATTGATTTTTTTTCTGCAATGTTTGGATGTTCTTTATGTATTCTAGATATGTATCTTTTGTTGGATATGTGGTTTGTGAACATTTTCTCTCACGTTGTTAATTGCCTTTTCAACCTCTTCACATGTGCTTTCACAAAGTTAGTTTTTCATTTAATAAGACTAAATGTACCAATTTTCTTCTTTATAGGTAATTATTTGGTACCATGCCTACAATGTTTTGCCTAAACCTAAATTGTGAATATCTTATTTTATGATATATTTGTAAAAACTCTTCATTTCATACTTTCCATATAAATCAATGATCCATTTTAAGTAAATTTTTGTGTGAAGTATGAGTTAAGGTTATGTTTTACTTTTTGTTTGTTGCCTATAGATTTCCATTAGCTCCGGCACCATTTGTTGAAAATCTAAAACCAACTCTCTTGATTTGTTTTTGCATCTTTAAAAAAACAGTTAAACATACATGTGTGGGTTTTTTTTTTTTCAAGGTTTTCTGTTCTGTTCCATTGATCTACTCTTTATCCATCACCAGCACCATAGCGTGTATTCATTGCTATATCTATATAGCTAGTTTTTTTTTTTAATTTCATTTATTTATTCATGAGGGACACAGAGACAGAGAAAGAAGCAGAGACACGAGCAGAGGGAGAAGCAGGCTCCATGCAGGGAACCCAATGTGGGACTCGACCCCAGGTCTCCAGGATCACACCCTAGGCTGAAGGCGGCACTCAACCGCTGAGCCACCGGGGCCGCCCTATAGCTAGTTCTTAATATTGAGGAGAGTATTTTCTCAAACATTCTTCTTTTTCAAAATTGTTTTAGCTTTTCTATGGCTTAGCTATCCATAGAAGTTTCAGAACAGGCTTGTCTATTATTTACAAAAATCTATGCTGGGATATTGACAAAACATTTATTAAATGTATATATTAATTTTGAAAGGATTGATATTTATAGAAGCTGTATGAAATTTGGGTCTTCCTCTCTATAAGCAAGGTATAGGTCTTCATTTATATAGTCTTTATTGGTTCCATTTGTAAATGTAAAATTTGTAATTGTACAATTTGTAATTGTAAAATGTCAACATTTTACAATTTTTTGGCATATAGAGTCATCTTGTATTTTGATAAGGCTATAATTAATATTTCATTTTATTTGGAATTATTGTAAGTTGTATTGTTATTAATTTGCTTTCCACCAGTACAATGTCAATATATGGAAATGTGAGTGATTTTTATATTGATCATATATTTTGTGACCTTGCTGAACTAACTTATCAGTTCTAGATGTGGTTGGTTTGTGTTTATTTATTTTATTTTATTGATATAATTCTTGGGATTTTCTCCACAGTCATGTTATCTATAAATAGGAAGTTTTATTTATTATTTTTAATCTGTATTGCTTTTATTTCTTTTCCTTATTGCAATGGATAGAATTTATAATACTATGTTGAATAAGACTAGTAGTAGTGGACATCTGGCTCTACTCCCAGTCTTGAGGGAAAGAACTTCATCTTTCAATATTAAATATAATGTTAGCTACAGGGTTTTAGTAAGTGCTCTTTATTAGGTTAACAAAGTTCCCCTCTATTTCTGTTTTCTAAGAGTTTATATAATGAATGGGTATTGGATTTTGTCAAATGCTTCTTCTGCATCAATTGATAATATAATTTCTCTGCATTGCCTATTGAAATGATGGATTACATAGATTCATTTTCCAGTGTTGTAGCAGCTTTACATGTCTAGAATACATCCTACCAAGTAATGGTGTACATAGTTTCTATACACTGATATTTAAGTCCCTACTATTTTGTCAGAATTTTTTCTCTGTAAGTCTATGAGAGGTATTGGTTTGTATATCTCATTTTTGGACGGCTAGTCTGTTTTATATCAGGGTGATACCAACCACATAAAATTAGAATGTGTTCTTTTTCTATTTTCTAAAAAGGATTATTTAATAGTGATGATCATTTTTTGGATATTTGGTATATTTTTCCAATGAATCCATCTAGGCCTGAAAATCTGCCTTTTGGGAGTTTTAAAGTCACTATTTCAATTATATTTATAATTATAGGACAATTCAGTTTGTCTCTCATATTGAGCAAATTGTGGCAGTTTATAGTCTTAAAGAACTGGTCCATTTCTTCCATGTTGTTAAATTTAATTGTAAACTTGTATATAGTATTCCTTTATTATTCCTTTCATAGCTGCAGGGTCCATACCAATTTCTACTGTCTCATTCCTAATACTGGTGCTTTGTGTTTTATCTTTTTTTTTAAAAAAAACTTTGTAAGTTCTACTAAATGTTAACCAATTTTACTGATTTTTCAAAATGTCATTTGGTTACTTTCTGGTTTAAATTTTATTGATGTCTACTTTTATATCTATTGTTTCCTCCCTTCTTCTTGCTTGGGTTTATTTTACTCATCTTTTTCTAGGTATTTGAAGAGTAAGCATGGATTATTGATTTGAGTCATTTCTTTTTTAATGTACACATGTATTGTCAGAAAACTTCTAAACAAATAAAACACAAATTTTATTAATTATATTTTCAATTTCTTTAATTTCAATGTATCTCCTTTAAGGCTTTTTTTTTTTACCTAGAGGTTATTTATTACTGTGCTAAGTTCCAAGCATTTGGAGATTTCTCTGTTGTCTTTCTGTTATTGATTTCTAATTTGATTCCATTATGTTCAGGGAACATACTCTGCATAATTTTAGTTCTTTTAAATCTGTTGAAGTTTGTTTTATGGCCTAGGGTGTGGTATATATTAATGAAGTTCCATGAGCAAAATGCGCATTCTTCTTTTTTTAATATGTTAAAAATCCCAATTAGGTACTTTTTTTTTTTTTTCTTTCTTTCTTTCTTTCTTTCTTTCTTTCTTTCTTTCTTTCTTCTTTCTTTCTTTTCTTTCTTTCTTTCTTCTTTCTTCTTTGTCTTTTGTGTGTGTGTGTGTGTGTGTGTGTGTGTGTGTGTTTAGTTCTTCAAGATCTTTACTGGTTTTATTTCCAGTAAATTTAGCAGTCTGAAAATAGGATATTAACATTCTAACCCTAATTATGAATTTTTGTATTCCTTATTTTTGACCAACCAGTTTTAAATATATTATAGGGTCTATTGTTTGGTACAGATAGGCTTATAATTGTTAGGCCTTCCTGGTGAATTTGTCCTTTTGTTATTATGTGATATGTCTTTCTGTTTCTAGTAAATTTTTTTTTTTTTGGTTTGAGGTTTACCTTGTCTAATAATACAGCCACTTCTGCTCTTTAAAGAATATATATTTGCGTAGCATATCTTTTTCCAGATTTTTGTTTTCAATCAATACCATTGTATTTGAAATCAGGTTTTAATAGACATCAGATTGTTGAGTTATGTTCTTTCTTATCCAAATATACAATCTTCATCATATAATTGATATATTTAGACCATTTATATTTAAGATAATTGTTGATATATTAGGACTTAAATTTGTCATCTTATTTTTGTTTTCTATTTGTTTCTTCTTCTAATTCCTCAATTTATCTCTTCTTAACGTTTTATGGATTTTGAATATTTTTTAGGGTTTCATCTTTATTTTTATAGTGCCTTTGTATATATAATTTTGTATGGTTTTCTTAGTACCTGTTGCAGATATTACAATATATAAATGTAAGTTATACCAATCTACTGGTATTGATCTTTTATCACTGTGAAAGAAGTATAGAAACTTAGTTTCCACTTAGATTTCTTTACATTCCAAATTTTAAGATACAATAGATTCTTAACTATAGAATACAAACTGAGGATTGCTGGAGGCAAGGGATGGGGTAAATAGGAGATGGGCATTTAAGAAGGGCATTTGTTGTGATGAACACTAAGTGTTATATCTAAGTGGTGAATCACTAAATTCTATTCCTGAATCTAATATTACACTGTATGTTAACTAGCTAGAATTTAAATAAAAACTTGAAGCAAAAAATAAATAAAATACAATTCTGTTAAGTAGGTCCTTAATATATGTCAAGCACTGCACCTAGAATAATTTTGGTTTCAATCTTCAACTTTTTAAAAATAAAACTGACTGGATTAGAATATTGTATTTTATTTACCATTTAATTATCTTATTTTTTGAATTTCTAAAATTTCTTCTTTTATTATCTATATGGAGAATTTATTTTAGCCACTAGATATTGAAGAAAACACACACCCACAAAAATGGAAAGATAGTCCATGCTCATGGATTGGAAGGATCAATATTGTTAAAACCTCCATACTATCCAAAGCAATCTACATGCTTAATGCAATCCCAATAAAAATTCCAATATCACCTTTCACAGAAATAAAACAAACAGCCCTAAGGTTTGTACAGAATCACAAAGGCTGAATCACCAAAGCAATCTTGAGAAAGAAGAATACAGTTGGAGGCATAATACTCTCTGATTTCAAACTATATTACATAGATATAGTAATCAAAATAATATAATATTGGCATAGAAAGAGACAATAGATCAATGGAACAGAATAGAGAGTCCAGAAATAAACCCACACATATGTGGTCAATTGATTTACGACAAAGATATCAAGAGTATACACTGGTAAAAATTCTCTTCAATAAGTGTTTTTGGGAAAATTGGACAGCCACATGTGGAAGAATGAAACTGAACACAATTTAACACCACATACAAATATTAACTAAAAATGTATCAAGGCCTGAATATAAGATCTGAAACCATAGAACTCCTGGAAGAAATAGCAGTAAGCTCCTTGATGTTGGTTTTGGCATATTTTTGGATTCAAGACCAAAAATAAAGGCATCAGAAGCAAAAACTAGAAAGTGGGATGACATTAAACTAATAAGATTTTTCACAGCAAAGGAAACCATAAACAATAGCAAACAAAACAAAACAAAAAAACAAAAACAGTCTGATTTTAAAATGTGCAGGGGATCCAAATAGACATTTTCTAAAAAAGACATACAGATGATCAACAGGTACATGAAATGGTGCTCAACATTACTAATAATTGGGGAAATGCAATCGAAACCACAATGAGGTATCACCTCACACCTACAAGAATGGCTGTTACAAATAAAATGATAAGAAACAGTAAGTGTTGGCAAAGATGTAGACAAATGGGAATACTTGTGCACTGCTGATGGGAAAATAAATTGGTGCAACCACTAAAGAAAACTTTATGGAGGGTCCTCAAAAAAATAAAAAAAAAGAATTCCCATATGATCCACCAATTGCACTTCTGGATATTTATCCAAAGAAAATGAAAACCCTACTTCAAAAAGCTATATGCATTCCAAAGTTCATTGTTGCATTATTTTCAATTGACAAGATATAGAAGCAACTTAAGTGTCCATCAACAGATGAATACCTAAAGATGTGGCATATATATACAATGAAACATTATTCACCCATAAAAAGAATGAAATCTTGCCATTTGAGGCAACATGGATGCTCCTAGAGGGCATTATACTAAGTAAAACATGAAATAAGTTACATAGAGACAGACAAATACCATATAATCTCACTTAGATGTGGAATCTAAAACAGACAAAACAAAACTCATGGATAGAATAAATCAGTGGTTGCTGAATACAGGGCAGGGAGGTATAAGTGCCGTGGGCAAAGGCAGGTAAAATGTACAAATTTTCAACTAATGGAATAAATAAGTCATAGGCTGTAATGTATAGTCTGGTCAATGTAGTTACTTAACAATATTGTATTATATATTTGAAAATTGTTAAAAGAATAGATCTTAAAAGTTCTCATCACTAGAAAAAATTTATAGCAATGTGATATAGCAATGGTGATAATGTTAACTAGACTTATTATGATCATTTTGCAATATACATAAATATTGAATCATTGTACACCTGAAACTCATATAATGTTATATGTCAAACATATCTTTAAAAAGGGGGCCAACTTGCTAACAATAATTTATTTTTGTTTTCCTTTGTTGAAACATTTTTTTCCTAATCATTCCTGCAGTAAATTTTAACATTACATATAATTTGTGATGGGAAGTTATTTTCTTTCAGTACCTGAAAAAAATGTCATGTGACTTTCTGTCCTCCAGGTTTTATTTTTTTTTTAATTTTTAAAGATTTTATTTATTTATTCATGAGAGACAGAGAGAGGCAGAGACATAGGCAAAGGCTTTTCAATGAGAAATTCATTGTCATTCAAAATAATTTGTAATAAACATAATGAAATTCCCAAAATACTAATGTGCCCTTTCTCTCTATCTGTTGCCCTCCACCCCCTACCCTGCTGACAGGAAAAGAGAAGAGGGGAAATGGAATGACAGCTAGCTCTGCCTCTCGGCACCTCATTCTGACTACTGAAGCTGTGTGTGAATGGAAGCTCATTAAGTCACTTGATCTCACTGATACAGAAGAAGGTAGAAACCTATTTCCCACTATTTTGTTCAGTCTCTCTTTTGTCATGTAAAGGTTCAGCCTCTTACTGGCCTTGATAACACCAGGGGTAGGAGGAAGTGATGTGCTTATAAACTTTTGACTTCTGAATATGGTGGAAGAGTAGGGTTCTTCATCCCACCTGGTCCCACCATCTTACCCACCTGGTTTTACCATCTTACCTAGATAACTTTCAAAACATCCTGAACACTTATGAATTTGACCTGAGATTTAAAGAGAGAACATGTGGAATGCTACAGAGAGAAAAGTATTTGCTTCTAACAAAGTAGGAAATTGGAAAAACAAATGAAATAAAAAAGAATAAAGTGGGGGATGGGAACTGCAAGTAGCCAGGATAAAGCTGAGTGGTGAAAGCACCTGGGACAAGAAAGCCCAGTCTTGGAGAAGCAGGAACTTTAAAAATCCATGCTGGAGTTTTCCCTAAAGGAAAAGTCCTTAGCAGGGAAATCGGGTAGATCCCAGGGGGGTGGTGAAGCCTCCAGATTCCCAGAGTCACTACAAGAGGAGAGGCACTCAGGGGAAAGCTCATCATAAACCATGGTCCAATATCAGTAAAGCGTGCTGCAGCCCTTCAGGGCATTTGGGAGAAGCCAGTTGGTTAGGTAGGCTGGCTCCAGATGGAGGTGGCTGAACCCTGTTCCCTTCGGGAGGTGCAGCCCCTGGGAGCATGGGTCCCTGGATCCCAGTGTGCCCAAGCAAACAAAGCCTGTGATCCTGAGTTCCCCCTGGAACAGGTGGAAACGGGGAGGTCACAGGAAAGTGAGAACTCTCCAGCTGCTGAGGGCCCCAAGCTGTACAGATTGGTCACCCACGATGCCCTAGGAGCATCTAGGTCACTGCAGACTGGGAGATGGCAGTTAGCTACTTGCAGGGAGCAGACTCCAGAGCTGGAGATCTGGCTGTCACCACTGTTGTTTTTCCTCCTTGTTTCACCGCCTGCCTGGGACAGGTGGGGCCCCCAGGGAACAAAGGCCTTACGGGGTAAACAGCTCACACTGAGCCCGGCACCTGGCAGAAGGTGGGGCATCTCATCCCAGGCACACACACCTGAAAATCAGGGCAGCAGACCCCTGCCCCAGAAGACCAGCTGGAAGAACAAGGGAAGTGCAAGTTTACTGTTCAAGCAGCATTAGAAATCTCCAGGACAAAGGGAAAATAGTATACAGAACTAGAGGGTCCCTTTTTTCCCCTTTTTTCTTTTCTTTTTTTTCTCCTTTTTCCATATAGACTCGTTTTTTATCAGACTAATTTCCCATCCTAATTACACTATTTTATCAGCTCTTTAAGTTTTTTCCTTTTTGGCTTTCATATTTCTACAATTACATGTGTTAGACATATTTTTCACTTCTGGATTCCCTTCAATGTATTCAATTTAATTTTGGTAGATATACAAGATATGGGTTTCTGGGTGTTGTGTGTTTTTTTTTTTTTTTTTTTGCCTCATTTTGCTTTACAATGGTGGAAGTTAGTACCTTCTAAAACATGACCAACATACACCCAGAACCAAGTGGAATACCATTCTGTTTTATTCTGTGAGATTATATTCTCCCTTCCCATTCTGCCTCCCCCCCCCCTTTTATCTCATTTATGCTTTGGTGGTCAGTGTTGGGGCTTTCTAGAAGTATTGCTGGTTTATATGATTTTGGGATTGAGCATCTTTTAACATGCAGAACAAAATACACTCAGAACCAAGAGGATCACCCTCTGGGATCCCTCAGGTATACTAGGTTTTCTCTCCACTACCACTTCCTCACCACCAGCATCCCCCCTACCTTTTTCTCTTTTTCCTCTTTTCTTTACATTTTTTTTCTTTTTCTTTTTTCTTCTTCTTTGTTTTTGGTTTGGCTTTTTATTTTTACTATTTTCTGTTAAAATTTGTTTTTCACTTTAGTGGTCATTTTGTTTTATTTTGTTCTGATCCTCTTTTTCTTCTATTTTCCAGTCTCTGACCTATTCAGAATCACCTAGGATGTATTTTACTTGGCTTGTGGTTGATATTTTTGACTCAGCCCACTCATACAGCCACTCTTCCCTGGACAAAATGACTAAAAGGAATAATTCACCATAAAAGAAAAAGAAAAAAACAGAAACAATACTCTCTACCACAGAGTTACAGAATTTCGATTTAAATACAATGTCAGAGGGGATCCCTGGGTGGCGCAGCAGTTTAGCGCCTGCCTTTGGCTCAGGGCGCGATCCTGGAGACCCGGAATCAAATCCCACGTTGGGCTCCCAGTGCATGGAGCCTGCTTCTGCCTATGTCTCTGCTTCTCTCTCTCTCTGTGACTATCATAAATAAATAAAAATTAAAAATATATATATATATATAAATACAATGTCAGAAATTCAATTCAGAAATACAATTGTAAAGCTACTGGTGGCTCTGGAAAAAAAAGCATAAAGGACTCTAGAGACTTCAATACTGCAGAACTGAGATCTAATCAGGCTGAAATAAAAAATTAATTAAATGAAATGCAATCCAAACTGGAAGTCCCATAAAAAACAAAACAAAACTGGATGTCCTAACTGCTAAGGTTAATGAGGTGGAAGTGAGAGTGAGTGACACAGAAGATAAGTTGATGGTAAGGAAGGAAGTAGAGGAAAAAAGAGAAAACAATTAAAAGCCCATGAGGAAGGCTTTAGGGAAATAAATGATAGCCTGAGAAGGAAGAATCTACATCTAATTGGGATTCCAGAAGAGGCTGAGAGATAGAGAGAGGAACACAAAGTATATTTGAACAAATCATAGCTGAGAACTTCCCAATCTGGGGAAGGGACAGGCATTCAGATCCAAGAGAGAGAGAGGGCTCCACTCCCAACAAAAACCGTTCAACATATAGACATTTAATAGTGAAACATGCAAATTTCAAAGATGAAGAGAAAATTCCTAAAGCAGTGTGAGACAAGAGATTCTTAACTTATATGGGGAGAAATAACAAATTAACAGCAAATCTCTGTACAGAGACCTGGCAGGCCAGAAAGGGCTGGCATGATCGATTCAGAGTACTAAATGAGAAGAACATGCAGCCAAGAATACTCTATCCAGCAAAGCTCTCATTCAGAATAGAAGGAGAGATAAAGAGCTTCCAAGATAGGCAAAAACTGAAAGAATATGTTACCACCAAAGCAGCACTGCAAGAAATATTAAGGGGGACCCTGTAAAAAAAAGAGGGAGTCAAGAGAAACAATCCACAGAAACAGGGACTGAATAGGTAATACTATGACACTAAATTCATATATTTCAATTATTACTCTGAACGTGAATGGGCTAAATGATCCCATCAAAAGATGCAGGGTATCTGACTGGATAAAAAAGCAAGACCCATCTATTTTCTGTCTACAAGAGACTCGTTTTAGATCTAAGGACACCTCCAGCCTGAAAATGAAGGGGTGGAAAATCATTTACCATTCAAATGGTCCTCAAACGAAAGCTGGGGTAGCAATCCTCATATCAGACAAATTAAAGTGTATATCAGAGACTGTAGTAAGAGATGAAGAGGGGCACTATATCATACTTAAAGAGTCTATCCAACAAGAGGACCTAACAATCATGAATATTTATGCCCCTAATGTGGGAGCTGCCAAGTATATCAATCAACTAATAATCGAAATAGAGAGATACTTAGAAAAGAACACATTAATTGTAGGAAACTTCAACACAGCACTTTCAGCAAATGACAGATATTCTAAGCACATCACCACCAAAGAAACAAGGGCATTAAATGATACACTGGACCAAAGAGATTTCACAGATATATATATATATATATATATATATATATATATATATATATATAACTTTCCATCCAAACGCAACTCAATACACATTCTTCTCAAGTACACATGGAACCTTCTCCAGAATAGATGACATACTGGGTCACAAATCAGGTCTCAATCGATACCAAAAGATGCAATTGGGATTGTCCCCTGCATAGTTTCAGACCACAGTGCTTTGAAACTTGAACTCAATCACAAGAAGAAATTTGGAAGAAACTCAAACATATTGAGGTTAAAGAGCATCCTACTAGAGATGAATGGGTTAACCAGGAAATTAGAGAAGAATTTAAAAGATTCGTGGAAACTACTGAAAATGAAGATACAACCATTCAAAATCTTTGAGATACAGCAAAAGCAGTTCTAAGTGGGAAACACATCACAATACAAGCCTCCCTCAAAAAATTGGAAAAAAATCAACTATACAGGCTAACCTTGCACCTGCAGTAATTGAAGAAAGAACAGCAAGTAAAACCTACACCAAGCATAAGAGAGATTATAAAGATTCAAGCAGAACTCAATGAAATAGAGACCAGAAGAACTGTAGAACTGATCAATAAAACCAGAAGTTGGTTCTTTGAAAGAACTGATAAGCTAGACAAACCCCTAGCCAGCCTTATTACAAAGAGAAAAGACTCAAATTAATAAAATCATGAATGAAAGAGGTGAGATCACAACCAATACCAAGGAAATACAAACGATTTTAGTAATGTATTATGAGCAGCTATATGCCAACAAATTAGGCAATCTACAAGAAATGGATTCATTTCTGGAAAACCACAGATTACCAACACTAGAACAGTAAGACATAGAAAACATGAACAGGCCAATAACCAGCAAGGGAATTGAAGCAGTCATCAAAAACCTCCCAAGACACAAAAGTCCAAGCCAAATGGCTTCCAAGGGGAATTCTAACAAACGTTTAAAGAAGAAATATTACCTATTCTACTAAACTGTTCTGAAGGATAGAAAGGGATGGAATACTTCTAAACTCATCTTAGGAGCCAGCATCACCTTGATTCCAAAACCAGACAAAGACTCCACCAAAAAGGAGAATTATAGACCAATATACCTCATGAACCCGGATGCAAAAATTCTCAACAAGATACTAGCCAATGAGATCCAACAGTACATTAAAAGGATTATTCACCATGACCAAGTGGGTTTTGTCTCCCAGATACAAGAGTGGTTCAACATTCCTAAAACAATCAACATGATAGATCACATCAACAATAGAAAAAAAAAAAAAAACAAGAACTATATGATCCTCTCAATAGATACAGAGAAAGCATTTGACAAAATACAGCATCCATTCCTGATCAAAACTCTTCAGAGTATAGGGATAGAGGGAATATTCCTCAGTATCTTAAAAGCCATCTATGAAAAGCCCACAGCAAATATCATTCTCAGTGGGGAAACACTGGGAGCCTTTCCCCTAAGATCAGGAACACGACAGGGATGTCTACTCTCACCACTGTTATTCAACATAGTACTAGAACTTCTAGCCTCAGCAATCAGACAACAGAAAGAAGTAAAACACATTCAAACTGGCAAAGAAGAGGTCCAAAACTCTCTCTTCACAGATGACATGATATTGTACATAGAAAATCCAAAAGACTCCATCCCCAGAATGTGAGAACTCATACAGCAATTCGGCAATATGGCAGGATACAAAATCAATGCACAGAAATCAGTGGCATTTCTATACACTCACAACGAGACTGAAGAAAGAGAAATTAAAGAATCAATCTCATTTACAATTGTACCCCAAAGCATAAGATACCTAGGAATAAACCTAACCAAAGAGCTAAAAGATCTATACCCTAAAAACTACAGAACACTTCTGAAAGAAATTGAGGAAGACACAAAGAGATGGAAAAATATTCCATGCTCATGGATCAGAAGAATAAATATTTTGAAAGTGTCCATTTTACAAGGGCAATTTACACATTCAGTGTAACCCATGTCAAAATACCATGGACTTTCTTCACAGAGTTGGAACAAAAAAATCTTATGATTTGCAAGGAATCAGAAAAGATCCTGAATAGCCAGGGGAATATTGAAAAGGAAAACCAATGCCAGGGGCATCACAACGCCAGATTTCAAGCTGTACTACAAACCTGTGATCATCAAGACAGTATGGTACTGCACAAAAACAGACACATAGATCAATGGAACAGACTAGAGAACGCATAAATGGGCCCTTAACTCTATGGTCAACTAATATTCGACAAAGCAGGAAAGACTATCCACTGGAAAAAGGACAGTCTCTTCAATAAATGGTGCAGGGGAAATTGGACAGCCATGTTCAGAAGAATGAAACTAGACCATTCTCTTACACCATACATAAAGATAAACTCAAAATGGATGAAAGAGCTAAATGTGATACAGTAATCCATCAAAATCCTAGAGGAGAACACAAGCAGCAACCTTTTTAACTTGGCTACAGTAACTTCTTGCAAGATACATCTATGAAGGCAAAAGAAACAAAGCAAAAATGTACTATTGAGACTTAATCAAGAGAAAAAGCTTCTGCACAGCAAAAGATACAGTCAACAAAACTAAAAGACAACCTACAGAATGAGAGAAGATATTTGCAAATGACATATCAGATAAAGGGCTAGTATCCAAGTTCTATAAAGAACTTATTAAACTCAACAGCAAAGAAATGAAAAATCCAATCATGAAATGGACAGAAGACATCAACAGATATTTCTCCAAGGAAGACATAGACATGGCCAACAAGCACATGAGAAAATGCTCCACATCACTTGCCATTAGGGAAATACACATCAAGACCGCAATGAGATACCACCTCACACCAGTGAGACTGGCAAAAATTAGCAAGACAGGAAACAAAAAATGTTGGAGAGGATGTGGAGAAAGGGGAACCTTCTTGCACTGTTGGTGGGAATGCAAACTGGTGCAGACACTTTGGAAAACTGTGTGGATATTCCTCAAAAAAGTAAAAAATTGAGCTACCCTATGACCCAGCAACTGCACTGCTGGGTATTTACCCCAAGATACAGATGTAGTGAAACGGCAGGACACCTGCACCCCAACGTTCACAGCAACAATGTCCACAATAGCCAAACTGTGGAAGGAGCCTCAGTGTCCTTCAACAGATGAATGGATAAAGAAGATGTGATCTATATATACAGTGCAATATTAGTCAGCCATCAGAAAGGATGAATACCCCACCGTTTGCTTCAACATGGATGAACTGGAGGGTGTTATGCTGAGTGAAGTAAGTCAGTCAGAGAAGGACAATCATCATATGGTTTCACTCATTCATGGAATATAAGAAATAGTGAAAGGGATTATAAGGGAAAGGAGGGGAACTGAGTGGGAAAAATTAGAGAGGGCAAAAAAAACCATGAGAGACTCCTAACTCTGGGAAACAAACAAAGGGTAATTGAAGGGGAGGTGGTCAGGGGATGGAGTGAATGGGTGATGGGCACTGAGGAGGGTGCTTGATGGGATGGGCACTGGGTGTTATACTATATGTTGGCAAATCGAACTTAAATAAAAACAAATAAAAAAAAACAACTTAAGAAAACAACAAACCTCTCAGTTGCAGCAACTTGTTTACGGTCTTTGATGTCAGGTAGGTATACGGTTTAGTTCCCCACAAGCTCTACTAATTCCAAATGTATGTATCTGCATGAAGCAGAGGTGAAGACTCTTGGAGACTGCCTCATTAAGTGTTACCATTTCTGGGCAGAAGTGAAGGATCAAAGCACCACCTGGTTCTGACAGGTAGGGGAGGGAAGATCAATTGCCCATTAGGTCCTATAAAAATCAACTGGTTGGTAAACGGGAGCATCGCATCCCTTGTTTCTGTGAGAAAGAGGGATTGATTGAAAGATCATCTCCCCAGTTGGTTCCCTGAACTCTTAGAGGAGGTGATGCAATATTTCTGTTGATGTTGCCTGGAATAAAGCAGGTAATGCCAAAAGATTTTCTATTGTTCGGGTGTGGGTAGGGGACTTTTCTTGGAGCTTCTTTTGTGTATGCCTGTTGATTTTATGTTGGAGACTATTGTAATACCCTGTCTGGGATACATATGACCATTAACAAAATTCAGGAAAATCCAATGAAAAATCCAACAAGAAAGATCCCAAGATCCTCTCCCTGGTCCAGTTTCTTCTCTCCACCTTTCAGAGTCTTCCTATGCTTGCTGGTGTGCTGTTTTAACTGTAGAAGCTAAAGATTTTTTAATTGTAAAAGGTAGAACATGGGAGGAATGGGCCAGAACTTGATGACCAGAACTCTCCAACATTGTTTTATTGTTAATTCTGCATTGTTTTAGGTTCCCCTACTTCTGATATTCTTAGTCCTATTCTTTTTTTTTTTTTTTTTTTTATTATTATTTTTTAAATTTTTTTTTAATTTTTATTTATTTATGATAGTCACAGAGAGATAGAGAGAGGCAGAGACACAGGCAGAGGGAGAAGCAGGCTCCATGCACTGGGAGCCCATCCGTGGGATTCGATCCCGGGTCTCCAGGATCGCGCCCTGGGCCAAAGGCAGGCGCCAAACCGCTGCGCCACCCAGGGATCCCTCTTAGTCCTATTCTTTAGCGTCACAGCAACATTCACTTGAATCAACAGATTGATGTACATGAAATATATTTTCATATTGATAGATATCTATTAAAATATATACTTGCATTCTGTGTGTTTTGTACGTCTGTGTGTGTGTGTGTTTAATATATTTACATTAGTGATAATGTGTTCTGTATCTCATTGGGCTTTTAGTTTACTCATTCACAATTAATTTTGAGAATACATCCATAATTTTACCAGTGGATACACTATTTTTATCAATGTGTAACACACAATGAGCGAAAATGTGTTTTATTTATACATTTAAAAATTGATACTTAATATGTCTTTGATTTTTTTTCTCCTAATATTGCCACAACAACTATTAGTTGATAAGTATTCCCTTGAGTATTAGCCTCAGTATGTTTCTGGATATATAAATGAAATTGCTGTGCGTGAGGCATGTACATATGCAATTTTATAGGACACTGCTATATTTTTCTTCAAAGAAATGTCTATTTACACTCTGGACATATGCTATTGCCAGACTTTTTGGTTCAGGCTTAATTTTAATGATCTAATGTCCTTTTTAAATTTGCATTTTTTTCCTATTTCTAGTGGATGGAGCAACTTTTTATCCACAATCATTAAGTTGGATTGGTCTGTGCAATCCCTTTATAAATAACTTTCCCATTTTCCATTTTATGTGAGAGGTAGTTTTTGTTTGTTTAGTTACTGGTTTTCTGTGTTTAACCATAATCTGGGTACATGACTATAGTACATTTCCCCCAGCCTATCATCTGCTTTATAGACTTGCTTATAATATCTTCATCTTTAAATGTCTTATCTTTTCTTTATATTTTGCATAAGTTTTTATTGAGGTACAATGTATTGCATAAAAATTGTAAAGTGTGCATATCTAAAGTATATTTCTCCATTAACTTTGCCCATCTTGTGTAACCAATGAACAGATCAAGATATAGAAACATAAGCAGCCTTGAGATGCTTGAGTGTCCTGTTCTAATCACTGCCTCCACACTAGCCCTTACATTTTTTGAAACATTGTTAGCTTTGTTTGTTTCAAATTTTTATTTAAATTCTAGTTAGTTAACACAGAATGTAATATTGGTTTTGGGAGTAGAATTCAGTGATCTATCACTTCCACACAGCATCCAGTGCTCATTTCCACAAGTACCCTCCTTAATCCTGATCACCCATCTGGCCCGTCCCCTGCCCACCTCCCTCCACCATTCCTCAGTTTGTTCACTATAAGATGGAGCTACAAAGTATTAAGCTAAGCAAAATAAGTCAAAGAAAGATAAATACCATATGATTTCATTCATATGTGGGATTTAGGAAAGAAAACAGATGAACATAGGGAAAAGAAAACAAAAAAGAGAGAGAGAGAGAGGCAAATCATGAAACACAGTTGTAGTTTTACCTGTGTTTGAACATTTCACAAAGTGAGTTATGCAGCATGAACTCTTTCTGTCATTGGTTTCACTCTTTTTCTTTGAGTTTCATATGTTTTCTCTATAGATTCAGTTCATTGTCATGTAGTTTTTATTGCATGAATACAATACAACTACTATTCATATTACTATTAATATTTTGTTAAAGGTTTTGGTGATTTTTAATATTGTTTCTATAGACTTTCTTGGACATATTTTTCCAAAGTGATTTCATTACATAATCCTCTATCAGCATATCATGTGTGTGTGTGTGTGCTCATGTAAATTATTCCAAGTGTTCTAAGGTTCTTACTATTATATCCTGAAATAAACCCTACCTTGTTAAAGCTTTTGTTTTTTTCTATAACTTTGTTATATTTAGTTTACTAAGATTTTTGTTTAGGATATCTTCATCTATATTCATTAGGGAATATTATATATATATTATGCATATATATATTAAATACATTGTCTAGTACATTTCTTGCTTGATTTTGATGTCAAGTTAATAACTTACAAAGTGCTTTATTGATCCTCATTCTTCTATTCCATTTTGAGACCTTGAATTTTGGGCAGAATTAACATAAAATGTTTTGGGACAAGTTTCTATTTGAATTATCTTAGTAAGGAATTATCTTAGTGAGGAATATTAATGCTTTTTATTTAATGAATGAGAAATATTAATTTTTTCTAGAAAATTGTCCATTTTATCTAAGTTACAATTTTAAGGTATGAATTTCTTAGGGAAAACATCTTAAATGGAGATGAGATAGAGTCTTTAAATAAATGGATGTTCCAGAATGGAAGAGCATTGTTTGCTTAGTGTGGAAATGTAATTTCACATTATTCATAGGCTAATACTAGAGTTTGTTAATGGAGATTTGAATTTATAATTGTCATTTACCAATACCATTTCTAAAACACATGGAGACTAGCACTCTTGTGATTTATAGATTTGAATGTTTTGTTTCCGCAAGCTAAATATAAATTGATATTTGATCAAAGTGTATCTGGAGTTGCAATTAGATCTGTGTAGAAAATGAGAGAATTATATAGATATAAATAAGAGCATTTCAATCTGAATAAAATTATAAAGGCAGGTTTGCACTGATAAACCATAATCACTGCCAGCATTTGACAGGCCATAGTCATCTCTTACTGGGCTGTTATCCCAAGAAGGCATTCTTGGGAAAAGTAAAGAATGATTATTTCCTGAACACACACCCAAAGGAAAAAAAAAGCAGAAAGAAAAGTTCATGATCTAAGACATAGGAAAAATAATGTGATGAAAGTTAGAATTCTGCCTATAAAAGATACTGAATAAAGAAATACTGAAAATGAGAAAGGTCTTCTTCAAAATGAGAGGAAGAAAAACCTAGGCTATCTGTAACCTTTGAGTCTTTTTTTTCTCATTTGAAAAATAATAATTTGTGCTAAAAGATATATATTATTATTTTAAATTTTGAAATTCTGTGACTATGAAATGATATTGAATCCAAAATATTTAAGATCAATATATATTGGGGCTTTGCAGGGGATTTTGCATCTTTAGATAAAGAAATGGGTTTTAATATAAAGAATTTCATGAAATAGGAGCTAGAGATGCTGGTTGGTTAAGCATAGAACACTATAAAACTTCTGAGCTGTGGGGCACCTGGATGGCTCAGTCCATTAAGCATCTTACTTGTGCTGAGGTTGTGATCCTGGCACCCTGAGAATGAGCCCCATGACTGACTTTGACCCTCCTCTGCTTGTGTGCACTCTCTCTCTCATAAATACATACATACCTACATATGTAAATACATACATACATACAACTTCTGGCCTGCACAATGTGAACTACTATTATATATAAAATTCAAATTAACCTATCTGATAGTAATTGGTTCCCTGGTTCTATTAAAAGGGTTTTCAGGGATGCCTGGGTGGCTCAGTGTTTGAGTGCTGCCTTTGGCTCAGGGCATGATCTGGGAGTCACGGGATCAAGTCCCACATCGGGCTCCCTGCATGGAGCCTGCTTCTCCCTCTGCCTGTGTCTCTGCCCCTCTCTCTCTCTCTGTGTCTCTCATGAGTAAATAAATAAAATAAAAATTTTAAAACCACATTAAAAAATAAAATAAAAAGGTTTTCATTTCTATCCTGGATGCAATACCAGTTAGAAAACAATCCGGAACATAGCTTAAAATTGCATAACCTCACTGTTTCCTAGGTGCTCCAAATCTTTCATTCTTCCTTTCCTGACATTATCTTTCTTGACTGAATTGTTAAATTCTTTGACTTATGGTGTTGCACACCATGTAAACTGTGAATCCAGCTATGGCCACACTCAAAAATGAGCAAAGCCCCACCTCTGCCATCCAGGTACCCCAGAAAATTGCTGTGTTGTCCAAGCCAGTCCTATTTCATTTCCTAATTAACTCATCCCAATTTGCAGTCTCTAAGTTTGTTTGAAGCATTTATGACACCTCTTTTAGTTATTGAGATAACTAGACCAACTAGAAATCAGTGAGAATATGAGAGATGTACAAATAACCTTAAATGATTTGACATAATGGACATTTTTAGAATGCACATAAAACACTGCTTAATGCATATTCTTTTCAAATGCATGTGGGACATTCATAAAAATATACCACATTGGAGCTGTAAACATAAACAATTAGAAAATATTGAAATCATTCAAGTACTTCCTACAATTTTATAGGAATTAAAGTAGAAGTCAATAATAAAAAGTTAACAAAAAATTCTCAAATATGTGGAAATTGGGCAACAAACATAAAATAATTTGAGCATAAGACATAGAAGAGAAATTAGATAATATTTTGAGTTTATATAGCAATGGGAATATGACTGGAATTTTTAAACAAAGCCAAAAGAGTTGGTGATAAAGAAACTTATACCTACAAAAGACATTTAGAAAAATGGGAAATTTTAAATCAACCTAGTTTTAATGAAGAAGTTAGAAAATAATCACAAAATTATTTTAAAAGTTTGAAAAAAAAAGAAAATAATAAAGACAAGAATAGAAGTAAATGAAGTCTAATTACTACTGCTGGGCCATGTTTCTACCCTTTCATAAAAAAAGAAATAGAATACACGAAACAGCAATTTTCAGGCATTAGGTACATGCAGCATAGGATTAGGATTACCAAATAAGATGCAATCAATTGAGGTCATATTTATGATACACTTACTTGGCTTTTCTGGAAGTACATTCTAGAGAGTGTAGAGAGGGAGGCAAAATCAGGAAGAGCACTTTACTACTGCACAATTGAGTAAAACAGATTGGAGTTTAGGGATGATGAGTCAGCTGGAATGTATAAGGAATAATATGGGAGAGGAGAGAGCTACACTGAGAAACTTCTCCAGAAATCTGCATGAAAGTCCCCTTGAATCTGTTACTGAAGAATTATCTGCAGATAGGTTGTGTGAAATCTAGCATGCCAGGCGAAGTACATCTGAGCAGCTGTGAGCTGAAGAATTTCAAGGGTTTTCCAGGCCTGAGAGAGTAATGAGTTCCAATCAACCAGAAAGGAGATATTTAACGAAATGCCCAGGTCATTCAGTGAAGGCTCCAGAGAGCTCATTCCTTAGTAGGAGGCATAGACTACCCTAGGGTAAATGCTAACTTTACACCTGCTCTAACACAGCTTAAAAACAAAGATTAAAATTACTGAGTTGATTCATAAGTTAATTTCCTGGCAAAACAAATTCAATACATCAAAGCACTCAACAAAGTTATAGTTACAATCTTCAGCATTTAAACCAAATTACTAAGTATGAAAGGAAGCTAGGAACACATGACCCATAACCAAGAGAAAAATCAGCCAATAGAAAGATGCAGACACAATAACATTGATGGATTGGCAAATAACAATTCTAAAAGAACTAGTATAAATATACCTAGGGTTTAGAGAACAAATAATAAATTGAAAAAACAAGTAGAACATTTAAAAAAATCTATCACAAATGAACAATGCAATTTGTCAAATGAAAAACTGTACTTGATAAAATTAATAGCAGATTGCATAAGAAAAAAGATATTTGAGTTTGAAGATATATAAATGGAAAATATTCAAATTGAATCACAAAGAGTAAAAAGGCTAAAAAATTTAACAGTTATCAATAATTTTACTTTCAGACAATATATATAAAATTTGAGTCACAATGGGTGTGTCAGAAAAAATACACTTGAAATATTAACAATTTTTACTAAATTTAATGAGAAGTAGAATTCCACAATTCAATGATCACCAAATAGATTAAATACAAAGAAAAAACACACTAAGCAAAGCATATCATAATCAAATTGTGTAAAAACAATTGATGCCAACAAAAAAGAAACATAATACAAATAGAAAAAATATAAGAATAAACAATATTCTTATAAGAAGGAAAACAAGCCAGACTATTATGGAACCATATGTGTAAAGTGCTGACACAAAAGCCTTGTTACCTCAAAATTTAATATGACAGAACATATCCTTCAAAAATAAAAGTGAAATAAAGACATTTTTATTCAAACAAAAGTTTAGGCGAATAAGTAGTATATCTGAACTGCAAGAAATGAAACAAGAAATTCTTTAGGGGTGGGGCACCTGGCTGGTTCAGTCAGTTAAGCAACTGACTCTTGACTTGGTCTCAGGTCATGATCTCAGGGTCTTGGGATTGAGTCCCCACATCAGTCTCCATGTTCAACAGGAAAGCTGCTTGAGATTCTCTATCTCCTCCTCCTTCTGCCCCATCCCTTGTTCATATGCTCCCTCCCTCTCTCTCTCTTTCTCTCTCTCTCTCTCAAAAAAATAAATACATCTTTTAAAACAGAATTTCTTTAGGGGAAAAGAAAATAATATCAAGTGGAAACATATATCTGCAAAAATAAATGAAGCATGCTAGAAATAACAAACGTTTGGATTAATTAAAAGATTTTTTTCTGATTTTTGAAAGTCCATAAAGAAATATGTACTGTTTGAAGAAACATAATATCAATGAAAATACATTGTGAGGCTTTAACACATATATAAATAATATATTTGACAAAATAGCACAAAGAATAGGGTGGGAAATGTACAGGCTACAGACTGTTACATTATACTTGCATTGATATTTTGTTAAATGAAAGTAAGAAATGATAAAGATACATACTGGAAACTTAAGATTGGAGCCGTGTGAATGTTCCCTAAAAGGGCTACATGGTCAATACTTTAGATTTAGTAGCCATTCATTCTCTGTTCAACTACTCAACCATGACATTGTAGCACAAAATCATCTTTGGGCAATTTGCAAGTGAATGGGTGTGTCTATGTTCCATTAAAATGTAATTTTTGCAATCTACACTGCCATCTTGAGGCCATGGTTGCTGACCTCTGCTAAACTGACTAAAAATTCAAACCAAAGGTATACTACTAAACCAATAGAAGAGATTAAAAAAAATAATTAATTTGATTCAATTAAAAAGTTCAGCAAAATAGGAAGAACAAAGTAAAGAGGACGACAGAAAACAAATAGCAAGTTGGTAGACTTAAAGTCTATAATATTGGTAATTGTACTATACATAAACATCCTAAACACTTAAAAAAGGAGAGATGAACAGATTGTGTGAAGACATACAACCCCATCATATGCTGTGTACAAGAATCTCATTTTAAATATAAAGACACAGAAAGGTTAAAAGTAAAATGATGGAATAAGAAATACCACAAAAAAGTACAAATTTCAGTGCTTATATTTATTTCAGATAAAATAGTCTTTAAACAAGTATTACTGCCAGGGATATAAATGTCCACTTTCTACTAATAAAGAGGGCAATTCATCCTAAAGATAAAACAATTCTAAACATTTTGTATGCACCTAATAACAAATCTTCAAAATACTTGAAAAAAATAACTAAAAGAAGAAATTCACAAATTCAAAATTAGATTTGGAAATTTTAATGTTCTTTACTCAATATTTGAAGTATAACTTGAAGGTAAGACTTAAATAGCTTATAGAAGGTTTAAATAATACTTCTAATAATTGACGTTTATGCTACACTCTACCCAATAGCATTAGAATACACATTATTTTCAATGCATATAAGATATTCACACACAAAAAAGAACATGTGCTGGCCAATAACACCTATCTCCATAAACATAAGAAGACTTAAATCACAAATACTATGGTCTCTGATTATGAAATAGTTAATTAAAATCAATAATAGAAAAGAACCTAATTTTTTTTCAAATATTTGGAGCCTAAAGAATGCACATCTAAACAGTCTGTGGTAATTAGAGAGTAATTTTAATTAGAACTAAAAACAATAATCAACATATCCAAATTCATGAAAAAGAACTAGAGCAGATCTTAGAGGAAATTTTGTGATTTAAAATGTTTATATTTGACTAGAAAGAAAAGGTCTAAAATCAGTAATTTATGTTTATACTATAAGGAAATAGAAAAAGTAGTATAAATCAAATACAAAATAAGTAGAATAAAGAAAATAATAGAAATAGGAGGAGAATTACATGAAATAGGAAATGGATATATATAGAAAAAAATAATAGAGTTGAAAATCTTTCCCTAAAATTAGTAAAATTGATAAACTCCCAATCATGAACAACAAAGGAAGTCATAAAATGTCCGATATTAGGAATGAAAGAAAGGATAGAAGTCTGTAGAGTTACAGATATTAAATGGATAGTAAGGAAATATTACAAACAACTTAATTACAATAATTTTAATAAGATAGATGAAATGGACAAATTTATTGGAAGACAGCATCAAAACTGATTAAGATGACATAGAAATAAGGAATATGAATAGCTTTATATAATTAAAAGACATTTAATTAATAATCAAATTCTCCCCAAAAGACAAAAGGACCAGATTACTCTACTTGTGAATTATTTTAAATTGTAACCAAAACATAATACTGCTATAAACAAATCATTTCAGAAAACAGAAGAGGAAGTGCTAAGGAAATCATTTTATGAGATCATTACCCTGCTACCAAAAATAAGGACATTAAAAGTTACAGTTTAATGTCAGACATGAATATAGACAACATCTCCTTAAAATATTTTGGCAAGTAGAATTCAACATTATATTCAAAGGATATTATGCTGTGCAATCAAGTTGGGTAATTCCCAGAAATGAAAGTTTAAACATCAGTTCCACTGTCACTCAGTATATTGACAAAATAAGGGGAAAAACAAAACCAACAGACATATGGAGAACAGAAACTAACAAATTTGAAGTCCATTCAAAATGAAACTATTAGGTAATTAGGAATAGAAGGAAATTTCTTCAACCTTATCAAGAGCTTCCATAAAATATTACAATTAATATCACATGTAGTGATGAATCATTGAAAACTATCTAAGAACACTTACAGTACAAGTATGTACTGCAGCTACTATAACTAATAAGAAAATTGAGCAAAGTTGCAGGATATAAGATGATTAGACAAAAATCAATGTAGTTCCATATGCTAGAAATGCACAATTGAAAAATTAAATTAATAAAAAATAACATTTATAAATGGATTAAAACAGAAATACTTAGGAACAAATACAATAAAATATTTGCAAGGACTGTATATTTTGAAAGACAAAAGGCCTTATAAAATCTAAAAGGTGACCCTCCCTAGACCTTCTCTGCTACAGAACTTCAAATAATCTTAAAGCTGTTATCCCAAAGCATGTTTTTAGGGAACCCAAGGTAAAGAAATAATTGTTTTAATGAGATAAGAGGACGTTTTGCAAATCATTTTATAAGGTCAACATTACCTTTTTTTCTGGATGGAGTATATTTTCTGCATGTGCTTTGTCTAATGGAGTATATTGCCATTGATTTCCATAATATTCTCAAGATTTTTAAATTAATTATACCAACATGGACTAAAGAAAAAGTCAATGAAAAATGAAAAGAGGCTTTTGGAACTTTAAAGTTCTTACCTGCAAATATGTGCTATTCTAATGTAAAAGAGAGAATGACTCAGAAAACCATACTAAGAGCAAGATGCTACAACTCAGGTCTATGTGCTTGATTGGATTTCAGAACTGCTATGGACCAGTGACTACTGCTTACAATCCATTCCCTGTCTCACACTATTTTTGAAACAAGTGTCTCTAGTAGTTTTTCGGTGCCTGTCCCACCATGTTATGTTTGATAACTTCTACACTTAGTTCACATATTTTAAATTGAGACAACTTAAAATACCTGGGTGGGTCAGTGGTTAGGCAACTGCCTTAGGCTCAGGGCATGATCCTGGGTCTTGGGATCGAATCCTGCAACAGGCACCCTGCAGGGAGACTGCTTCTCCCTCTGCCTGGTTTCTGCATCTCTCATGAATAAATAAATAAATATTTTAAAATAAATAAATACATATAAAAATAAATAAGACTTGTACTCAAATGTCTGTATCTGATGAACCATATTTTAAGGTGCCTCATTTGCACTTGAACATGATGCAGATGATGAGAATCTGAACTTTTAGATAAGGCACACACGACAGAATGGCTAGGGGTTTGGAGCATATTTTTTTATTTATTTTTTTCCATTATTTTATTTTATTTTATTTTATTTTTTTATAATAAATTTATTTTTTATTGGTATTCAATTTACCAACATACAGAATAACACCCAGTGCCCATCCCGTCAAGTGTCCGCCTCAGTGCACACCACCCATTCACCTCCACCCCCCACCCTCTTCCCCTTCCACCACCCCTAGTTCGTTTCCCAGAGTTAGGAGTCTTTATGTTCTGTCTCCCTTTCTGATATTTCCCACACATTTCTTCTCCCTTCCATTATATTCCCTTTCACTATTATTTATATTCCCCAAATGAATGAGAACATATAATATTTGTCCTTCTCCGATTGACTTACTTCACTCAGCATAATACCCTCCAGTTCCATCCACGTTGAAGCAAATGGTGGGTATTTGTCGTTTCTAATGGCTGAGGACTATTCCATTGTATACATAAACCACATCTTCTTTATCCATTCATCTTTCGATGGACACCGAGGCTCCTTCCACAGTTTGGCTATTGTGGCCATTGCTGCTATAAACATTGGCATGCAGATGTCCCAGCGTTTCATTGCATCTGTATCATTGGGGTAAATCCCCAACAGTGCAATTGCTGGGTAGTGATCTCTCCTTTCTCATTCATGATTTTATTAATTTAAGTCTTCTCTCTCTTCTTTTTAATAAGGTTGGCTAATGGTTTATCTATTTTATTAATTCTTTCAAAGAACCAACTCCTAGTTGTTGATCTGTTCCACAGTTCTTCTGGTCTCGATTTCGTTGAGTTCTGCTCGTATCTTTATTAACTCTCTTCTTCTGCTGGGTGTAGGATCTATATTCTGTTTTTTCTCTAGCTCCTTTAGGTGTAAGGTTAGCTTTTTTATTTGAGTTCTTTACAGTTTTTGAATGGATGCTTGTATTGTGATGTATTTCCCCCTTAGGACTGCTTTTGCTGCATCCCAAGTATTTTGAACGGTTGTATCTTCATTCTCATTAGTTTCCATGAAACTTTTGAATTCTTCCTTAATTTCCTGGTTGACCCTTTCAATTCCACTACAAAAATTTTTTCTTACAGACCTACCTATATATATGCATAAAAGACAACATGGGATTTTTTTTTAACAAAGGATTTGTAATACTTCACTATGAATAGCAAAAACCATGAGCAACCTAAAATGTCCATCAATATGACATTAGCTCAAAAGATTATGGTAATAATGGAATTCTATGTAATAATTATATAATGAAAAGTAGATCTATACAAGCTAATGTGGAAAGGTACAAAATATTGTGTACATATGGTTCCATCATGTATCTATATTTTGTGTTTTAGAGAAAATACATGCATAATAAAAAATAAGCATGTGCCATTTGCTTCTACGTGGATGGAACTAGAGGGTATTATGTTGAGTGAAGTAAGTCAATCAGAGAAGGACAATCATCACATGGTTTCACTGATATGGGGAATATAAAAAATTATGAAAGGGATTATAGGGGAAGAAGAGAAAGTGAGTGGGAAAAATTAGAGGGGGTGACAAAACATGAGAGACTTCTAACTCTGGGAAACAAACAAGGGGTAGTGGAAGGGGAGGTGGGATGGGGGGGGGTGACTCTGTGATGGCCACTGAGGGGGGACACTTGACGGGATGAGCACTGGGTGTTATACTATATGTTGGCAAATTGAACTTCAATAAAATATGTATATTATATATATTTTTAAAAAGTATGTGCTACTTATACTAAAAATTAACATGCTAATTGAAAAATGGATTTTGGTGTATTCACCTGTAAAATGTGTGCAACCGTCTTGTGATTGCCTTGAAAGTGTTCTTCAAAACATCGTTTTTCCTTCTTTTTTTTTTTTTTCTTTTAGAGAGAGATTGAGAGAGAGAGAGAGCACGCACACACGCATGGACAGAAAAGGGCAGAGGAAAAGAGAGAGACAATCTGAAGCAGACTCCAGGCCCAGTGCTGAGACCCAGGACAGGCTCAATTCTCAGGACCCTGAGCTGAAATCAAGACTTGGACACTTAACTGACTGAGCCATCCAAGCACCCTGTTTTTCATTTTCTAATGGAAATTGCTATATACCATTAACTCTCCTTTCATTGTCACTTTGGTAAGCTCTATTTTCATAAGAAAATGTATTTTCACAGAATTCTGTAAGATAGTCCTTTGTGGTTTTAAAAGTTTCCTCTTTGTGTTTATTTTTTTCTTTGTGTATATTTCTATCTCAAAAGTTCTTACTGCATATTTTCAACTACTTAATCTGTCATTTTGCTTGTGATTTATTATTTTTACTGTTTTTTTTTTAAGAACCAAAGCATTTAGTTATTCAATTATACAGTAAAACTGCGTTTAAGTTTACTAAATTTTGCTCTAATTTGTATTAATTTCCTTCTGGTATTATAAGTTTTAGTTTTATATTTTCCTTCACTTTTTTAGTTCAATTCTTAATTTATTAATTTTCACATTCTTATTAATGATTATTTCATGCTATGACTTTTCTTTCAGGCACTGTTGTAGTTGTGCTCCATAGATTTTTCAGTCATATTTTCATTGTCATTGTTTCCTCAAAATTCCTTTTTGACTTAAAAAATTAAGAGGGAAATACAGATCTATATTTTAATTGTTCAAATTGAAAAACTTGGGGATCCCTGGGTGGCGCAGCGGTTTGGCGCCTGCCTTTGTCCCAGGGCGCGATCCTGGAGACCCAGGATCGAATCCCACATCAGGCTCCCGGTGCATGGAGCCTGCTTCTCCCTCTGCCTGTGTCTCTGCCTCTCTCTCTCTCTGTGACTATCATAAATAAATAAAAAATTAAAAAAAAATTAAAAAAAAACAAATTGAAGAACTTTTTTGTTTTCTATTATTTTATTTCTGTTGTGGTCAGAAAATGTTACATTATTTATACTATTGGGATTTATTAAGGTTTCTTTTTGACTTGATATATTATTAGTTTATATAAGTAGTCCTTGGAATCTGGAAGCAAAGTCTTGTTTTTTCTTATCATAATAGGATGTTCTACATAAATCCATTACACTGCATTCTTCTTTGCTTTGGATCTTCTATAGCCTTTTTTTTCCCCTCTATCTGATTTAACTTGATCCCAGAGGGGTTAAGAAAATTTAAACTTGAGTTATTACTATTGGTTTCTTCTAGAATCTCCTATAATGTGTTTCTTAACACTGTTGCTTATTTGTTGCTTAGATATTTCTAATAGTCATATCTTTTTCTTGAATGAAATCTTTTGGTGCTAGCAAATAACCATTTTAGATGTTTTGATGAGATTATGCTAGTAACTCATTCTTTATTTATGTTTATTTAAATATTGTCTTTATATTTTGCTTCATTTACCATTGCTCAACTTAAAATGTTTGCTTTTTGAATATTTTGTTTTAGTGTATCTACCAAAGAATTGGATTTTGCTCTTGGACCTAATCTGAAAATCTTCATATTTTGATTGGTAAGTGCTATGGACTGAATGTTGTATTCTTGCCCCTCCCCCCACCCCCATTCATATATTGAAGCCTTAACCCTACATGATATCAGCAGGTATTAGCAGGTGGAGGCTTTGGAAGGTAATTAGGTTTAAATGAAGCCATGAAGGTGGAGCCCCCACATTGGGATTAGTGGTTTCCCTTAGATAAAGAAATACCAGAGGCTTCTCTTTTCTCTGTGTGAAGATATAAGGGGAAGGCAGTCATATGCAAGCCCAGAATAGAGCCCTCACCAGGAGCCCAATCAGCCAGCATCTAGATCTTGGACTTCCTAGCCTCTGAGAATGGTAAGAAATAAATGATCACTTATTTAAATATTTACTACTCAATTTATAGTACTTTGTTATAGCAGCTTGAACAGACTAAGTTAACACTAATTAGTTTTATTATAATTGCTGATATGACAAATATCTTTTCTGTTAATTCTCTCATACTATATACTTTTTTCAGTTTATAGGTGTGTATGTGCATAAAAATATAAAATATTTCCCATTTAATCTCTCTTTTAAATTTGTAATCTGTTCTAGTGACAATTTATATGCATTTTTTTAACATTTATTTCATTATTTCCCTGTGTAGCTTATATCCTTACATCATTAGCTTTTCCCCTTTTGATCCTATTATTTCATGATCTGATTTAGGTAAACAGTACCTTCTCTTCAAGGGTTAGCTTTTTATTCTTAATTATGCTTACTACTTGATTTGTCAGTTTTAAATATCATTAAATATTTACTCTTACACCAATGAATAAGCTTCTTCTGCTATCCACTGATTATGTCATTGTTGGATCATATAACTTCTTTTTCCTTTAATTGTCAGGTAAGTTCTGTTATGTATCTTACGCTTCCAGAATTCAGCAGAATTAGCATGAAGTAATGTCAATAAAATTAGAACTGCTGAGTGGCCACTTAATCCCTCTGAATCTCAGTTTCCTCAGTAGTCAAATGGAACTCTCAGCTCCTTTAATGTGTTCTCACGAGGATTAAATGAGGCTTCTGGAGAAGAAAATGGTCCAACATGTAGCAGGCTAAACAAATCTTAGTTCCTCCTTCATTCTAAATTACTGAATATAAGCCCTAGTGGCACAAATTCACTTTAAAAAATATTTTAAAGATTTTTAGTTATTTATTTGACAGAGAGAGTAAGTGCACAAACAGGGGGAGGGGAAGGGGCTGAGGCAGAGTGAGAAGTAAGTCCCCACTGCCAGGGAGCCTGATGTGGGACTCCATCCCAGCAGCCTGGAATCATGACCTGAGCCAAAGGCAGATGCTTAACTGACTGAGCCAGTCAGGGGCCCTGCAGATTCACTTTACAATGATCTATTCCTTAATAACACGACTTTAGGCATATAAACAAAAATGACTAAATACATATTCAAATTTGTGATGCAATATATAATAGCCAGATATCTTCCTGTCTATAATATTCTTGTTTGCCATAACATAGCATATATGTTAGCACATTTTAGTTATACTTGGATTTAAAAAAAAAAAACAGTTAAATGAGAAAATATTTGAGGGACATTTCAGAGTTATATGTACCGAAGTAATCATTAATTTCACAAAGATGCTATCACAATGTCCCTTATATTATTTATTACTCTTTTATGGAATATGTCTTTTACTAAATTCAATACATGCTGATTTCTTGAAGTCAAATATAGTTCTAATTTTTCTTGATCTATTTTGTTACTCCCAGCTTAGTTTTTATTCTAGTTCAAATTCTTATTTCTCCTTAAAGTGAACTAAGCCTTTTTCAATATCGAGTGAAAAGATCACTAAATGAAAATTAACTCACAGAACAGTCTATGGACAATAATAAATTTTTGTGTAGTAAGTCACATTATCACTGTCTTTCAATAAAAGACTTATCCAGCATTGCCTGTTTCCATGTTGTCTGCGTTTCCTCCCTGTAGGAAGAGAGTAATTCTGCTCCATTGTCTTCTCATCTGACTTCTTTGGACCAAATAGAAATGTTCTTGGAAGATGCCTTATATCAATTCAGAGCAGAAACTAAGAGACATCTGTCATTTCCACTCTGTCTTGCTCTTTTTCCTCTACCATGACAAAAGAATGACCCAAATAGGGGTTCCTTCTGCAGCTTGGGACCTGTACTGGTAGGACAGTGCTATAGTAGATAGATGCACCACCACCTCTGTATAATGTAAACAAGAAATAAATGTTTGTTGTAAGTCACTGAGACGGATCAGAAAACCTAATAAATAGAGCATCAGCTGTCTATGCAGGGATGAAATTACTTTCCATCTAGTAACTGAGTGTTAGTCCTTGTAACAAGACCAAATCGGGGATTTGGTAATCAGTTTATGTGTTTCCTCAAGTTACACATTGAAAAACTCCCTTGGGTTGCCTATAACCACTCATTAAAAAGTATATTTTCCTTACTTCAGTAAACTCTGAATCTGGAGATGACTCTAAATCAGCCACTGTTAACCTTCTACCATGTACTATTTTAGCTCCAACATCTTAATTTGTTGTGTCTTCAGGGGTACACAAATTTGAAGATCATGGAGCCTTTTGCTGGCATGAGATGAAGGAGGCAATAGTCTCATCATTCTTTTTCTGAGCAGAATTAGTCTGGCAAATACACTTTCAAAGCAACCTCTTCAAAATATCCTCCATCTCTTTCTATTCTGACCAATTTTTATATTCTTTATCATGTTGAGGAGTCCCAATGTCATGGAACCAGTTCCTGAAATATTCTTTTGTAATTTCTGCATGTAACAAACTCTCTCAAACTCAATTTGGGAATGAATAGCTATCATACTGATACTTCAGTTAAGACCAGTGTACGAAGAGTCCTGCCTTAGAAACCATTTTATATGAGTAGGAAATGATAACACACTTCATTTCCAAATAGAGATATTGTCAGGATTTAAAATTTGAATTTTGATCCACCAATTTTAGTTAGAAAATATCTGTAAGCATACAAATAAGAAAATCTTCCAAAGTAATTTATCCAGGATTTATTAAGTGAATTTTTAAAAAATATTTGGAATATGAAGCAATTTATTTTTATGTAACCATATGCAGCTTAAAAGTGTACCCAAACTACCAAGTTATGGATGAGCATAATATTTGATACTGAAAATGTATGCATCTTGTGAGAGTCTTATAGCACTCAGCTTCTTTTTTTCAATCTTCTGGCAAATCAAGTTGGTAAGAAAAGACATATGGAAACACCTTAATCAGATGACTTCCTGATAATATCTTTTCCAAAGGAAATATCTGACTACATATTATCATTTAACTCCAAAATAATAATTACTTAGGAAAAAAAGAGAGAGAGAAAGATATCATCACTAATTTAGCTAACAATGCATTATTTTGGCATATTTATCTTCTGTATCTTCTTAAGATATTTCGAAGAGTTAAAACTATCCCTTATATTTAAATATGTTTCATTTTATATACTTATTAAAAAATAAATGTTTAATTAAAAGTCTTCCTTTACTTCTTTTCAGTCTTCATAAGAATGATTGGAAACACTGTGCACTAGCCATCACACTGTCAGTGGCCACTGCTTATTTAGCTATTACTTAATTTCATCACATTTCAGCTTTAAAAAAAAATCTTAGCTACTATTTATGTTTGCCATCCCCAACACAGATTTGTAAAACATTACAAAATATATTTATATAAAATTACAAAAACTTAAACCTATCAGAAAAACATTGACTGAAAATGGGACCATACATATCTGATTTTGAGAAATTCCTGGAAGTACTAAATGCAGAAGCAAAGCTGCAGGAAGGCCTATGCATAAATATATGCAAGAGAAGACTATACAAAGGTAGAAGATGGAGCAACGAAAGCCCAGAGAAGTATGATCTGTGGAAATCTCCAGCAGATATGTCCCAGGATAGCAAGGCTGTTCTGTTCCTCTTCTTTCTCTCCCCAAGGACTATGGATTTAGATGCTGGAAACAGAGTCCAATCAGTTTCCCAGATAACTACACATTCCAAAAAGAGAGAGAAGCTATGTCCAGAATATATATCATATGCAGAAACATAACTAGCTCCTTTTCTACAATACCTTGAACAGATAGATGCTCAAGCAATACAAAGACAGATAAACTTATTCAAACAAAAATTTAAATCTGAGAAAATAATATAGCTAAGAGAAAACTTTAAGTGCAATTATATATGCTGGGGAGAATTTTATATAATTTTTTTTTATTTTTTTTTTGAATTTTATATAATTTTATACATAATAAACTCACATAAAAATAATTGTATGCTATGAAATAGGACTACTTAGAACCAATAGGAGATCTTGGAAATTCAAAACTGATTTGTAATGAACAAAGCAAAGCAAATAAAAATTCAGTAAATAAAAACGGAGATACACATAAAAAGTGGATAAAACAGGGGATTAACACTAAAGAAATAGCATATAGAAAGTATGAGACAAAGTTAAGGTAGAAAATAGATGGAAAGGGTCAATTTCTTCCTCAAGCAATGAGTTCTAGAGTGTGAGAAAAGAGAATGAATGGAGCACAGGAAGAATGGAAGGCAGAAGAGAAGGGATAGAGTGAGGGAGAGAGAAAGGAAAACAATTGAGCTTTCTTAAAAGTAGAGTTGAATTGCATCTTCAGTCTGTTAGAGGCTCACTGAGTGTTGGGGAGAATGAATGAAAATAAAATAAAATAAAATAAAATAATAATAATAACAACTAGCAAAATCCTGGAGTAATTCTGAGCTCCAAGTTAAAAAAAAAAAAAAAAAAAAAAACGAATCCCAAACACTTTGAATCTGACCATACAAGAAAGATAATGAATTTTCATCATATTTCTCATTAGGAACACATGGCACTGGAAGAAGAAAAATTAGCAATATTTTGTAGTTCTAAAGGAATATCCTGTATTCTGTTAAACAACTGCTCATGTACAGTGGGAAAAAAGCAGTTGAATAGGTAAGTTCTTTACTCTGTAAAGAAACTTAAAATCTTTAAATGCTTTCTTATTTAAAAAAAGGCAGCAGTAAAATAGAGTTATCACTGCACACCTAATATAATGGACAGGACCAAATGCTAGAGAGGCTGTCAAGCAGCAAGAAGTCTCATTCATTGCCAGTGGGAATAGAAAATGGTAATCATTTTGAAACAGTTTGATGATTTCTCACAAGCTAAAGATACTACTGCCAGGTAATCCAGCAATCGCCCTTCTTAGTATTTAACCAAAGTCGTTGAAATTTTATATCTTGAGATGTTGAGGAAATCCCCTGCTTTTTGATGTCTCATGTGATAGATTGGGCCACTCGGATAATCCAGGATACCGCTATTTTAAGGTCCATTACCTTAATTATTTTGGAAAGTCTCTTTGGCCATGTTTTAACACATTCATGGGGTCAGGAGATTAAGACCTGGGCATCTTTAGGGGGGTATTATTCTGCCTACCACAAGCTACTCTCAGGCCTGTAAATTACACATCCAACCCACACAGAGAGTACATTCATTCCACCTAAAAATCTCATTTAAGTATCATCAATTCAAAATCCCCAACTCTCAACATCTAAACCATTGAAATTAGGTGTGGATGAGTAATTGTCAGGAGGCCATTATTCTATCTACTGCCCTCTTCACTCATGAATCTTACAATTCACATGGGAAAACAAACAAGAGAGAAGTAATTAAAAAAAAACAAGTACGCTAATAAAGATAAATGCCAGTTTATATGGAAGTATAAATTAGAAGAGTCTAATATAATATGGGGAGCCATAGAAAACTAAGTTTACTTCCAGCATCTGAAACCTCGAAGAATAGTAGATATAGCTAAGTAAAATAGTAATGGATGGGGGGAAAGATAGAGCTGTAGGGCATCCAATAAGAAGGCTGTTTAGTAAACCAGGTAAGAATGGGCATTAACTTATGCTAGCATTAAGTAGGAATATAGAACAGTAGAAATTTAAGATTTGGAATTATATGTATAAACTATGTATAATTTAGTTTGGGGAGCTAGTCTAAGGATGAGTAAGAGTCATCAAGGACCTCCAAGTACTGGCATAAGCAGGAAATGACAGAAGTACCTTCTGCACAAGGATTCAAGGGTGATGAGATCCATTTGGGAATTTTTGAGATTTGAGACCTCTGTAAGACATCCAAGTGAAGACACGTGATAGGCAGGTGGTTAAACAGGTCTTTGGCTTGCTTGGAAGAGGAGTCTTTGCTAGATATTTGATTAAAAATTAATCATACTATAAGTGGCAATTAAAAACACAAGTAAATGGGGGTGTCTGGATGGCTCAGTGGTTGAATGTCTGCCTTTGGCTCAGGTCATGATCCTGGGGTCCCGGGATTGAGTCCCACATGGGGCTCCCTATGGGGAACCTGCTTCTCTCTCTGCCTATGTCTCTGCCTCTCTCTGTGTCTCTCATGAATAAATAAATAAATAAAATAAATTAATAAAAATATAAACACAAGAATATGCATGAAATAAGCAAAACAAAAGGAAATAGCAATGATTTCAATGACCCTGAGTTTTTATAATAAAAAGAAAGAAGAAAGCAGAGGACAAGCATTCAAAGAACAAGAATATATAAAGACAGAAGGATGGACATGGGAGTGGCTTATTCAGTTGGATGACTCACTCTTGGTTTCATCTCAGCTCATGATCTTAGGATCGTGAACTCAGGGTTATCATATTTATCCCTATGTGGGGATCCATGATCAGGGCAGAGTCTGCTTAAGACTCTTTCTCTTCCTCTCCCTCCCCTTCTACCCTCCTTTGCCCCCCATCCCACACTCATTCTCTCTCAAATAATAAATAAATCTTTTTATAAAAAAATGACACTAAAGGAGGAGATAAGAAAAGTAACAAGAACGAATAGGAAAATGTAGTAGGATGAAAAACAGGGTTTCAAATTAACATAGAATTTGGATTGGTATAACAGAGAATATACATTCTAAGTAGGAGGCCAACATGTGAAATTTACTATTATTGAATTGACAGTGGACATGAAGGTGTATCAGGAACTGAAACAAGCATGAATATTAAATATGGAATGGTTCCAAGTTCCAGAGTTTGTAATTGACCTGATAAATAATTAGGCAAAATATAGATCCTTATATACAAAATGACCCAGTGAAAATAAATGTCTATTATTTAGATTAATATAACAGATAATAAATATGCTTTTCTTTTAGTTCTTTTCATAAAAAAATACTTTTCAAGAAAAATAATATTGTTAATTTGTCACATTGATGTACATCATTATATATATATATATATATATATATATATATATATATATAGTCCTAATCTCAAAAGTCTTAAGTCTAAAATGCAGTAAATGTTTAATTAATAAATTTTCTGGGGATTAACTCTCTGCATAAATAAATCAAGAGGTAATCTGAAAGATTTTATATGGGGTAATTAGTAAAATTTCCTATAAATAAAATTAATTTATGGTATCTCACTCTGTGGAAATCTGAGTTTCCAGCTATTGCATTTTTGCCCTAAGAACAGGATGTCAGATCTTCAAACAACAGCAATAATGAGTTCTGCTAACTGGTTTCTGCCAAGCCTTGCTTTATTTCAAAATTCTTCCTGATTACCTAAAGTTCTTCACAGGATGAGCCATCTGGCAATTTCTCTGAATTTCTCACTGGGTTGATGGCAGAAAATAAGAACAAAGCCAATTCTCAGAGAACCCAAAGGAAGCATGTCTAGATTGGCATGGCAGATTTTTACATCAATGCCAAGAATCTCTGCATAGATGCCAGGTAAGATATTACAACTGAAATCTGATTTAACTATCGAGGGACATCTGACACTGAGCTCACTAATTATGCCTTTGCTAATTGAAATTTGCAAATATCCATCATCTGCATAATTAAAAAAATCTCAACCATGTATTTATTCACAAAAACAAAATATTGATATTGATATATGTAACATTAAATGTGTGGTAAACTTATTTTTGGAAGTAAAGACAGGATGATTAATTTTACCAATTTAATACAGGACTTTTTAAATGATTTTATTTATTTATCTGAGAGAGAGAGAGAGAGAGAGCAATAGGTAGGAGCAGAGAGAGAGGGAGAGAGAGAATCTCAAGCAGACTCCATGCTAAGCATGAAGCTCAACATTAGGCTTGATCCCACAACCCTGAGATCATGATCTGAGACAAATCAAGAGTTGATTCCTTAACTGACTGAGCCACCCAGGTTCCCCTCTCATGTCGGTCTAAACAAGCATAATGCTAAGGCAATATAAGTATTTAAAATGATAATTTATTGCAAATAAGGAAGCTACTTCATTTTTACAATGATTTCTACAAAAATAATGTAATTAAAATATGAACTTTTTAAAAGTTCAAATGGAATATAATTTATACTTCATCCAACCCCATAAATCTTCTAAGAATAGATAAATAGAAATAATTCATTTTTATTTCCTTTTTTAATTTTTTTACATTTTTTAATTTTTTCCCATTTTTATTTCCAATTAAAGTATTGAATTAAGATGTAGTAGTTGTATTTTGTTTTTGTTGTTTGTGCATGTATTTATGAAAGCCTACTATGGATCAGGTGTTAGGAAACTGCTAGAAATACTAGCAGATTCTGAACTGCTAGAAATACAAAACAGATTCTGACTCTAGGAATTGTCAGAAACAAACATGGAAGACAGGTAAATAAAGTACATCAAATATTAGACTTTTTCATCTGTGGAGGAAAACACATTTATATTATAATTTTCTTCAATCTTAATTAGATATGTCTTTTAACAGGCAATCTTCATTAGATTTGACAAAAACTTTGCTTGATTTCTTAGATGTTGAGTTCTTGAATGTACATATCCTGCCACACATGTTTTCAACCACTCCCAGAGCTCTTTGAGACTAGCTATTGTAACATAGAGTTTATGATCAATTAATGAATCTTCAATAAATATTCATAAATGAAGACAGCTTTTTTTAGATAAATTATATGCTTCACTTATTAATTTCATGCAATTATGTGTTTCCAGTTCATGATAGCATGGGAAGAGCTAAGTAATAATACTAGCTGTGAACTTCAAAATCCAACTTGCTCATTATTGCCATGGGTACTTTCTATTTCTCCTTCCTGCCAACTTCAGGGGGTTGAGAGGAGGTGCCTTTGTGTTCCCAGATGGTTGCAGCAGTTCTAGGAATTATATAAACATATGAAAAATTCAGAGAAAATGAACTATTTGTCATATTATTTCATTTTAGGAATAAGTAAATTTTTCCAGAAGCTCCTTCTGATTCCCTTTCATGTGTTATAAGTCAGGATTTTGTCCAATCCACAACCCTAAGTGACTCACTCATAGGGCTTTGGTTTACCTCAGTGACCCTGAATTCTTAATTTAGGATGATATGGATGTTTGAGATTCAATCATTCTGACTCATTCCAAGTATATTTTAATCATTTTCATTCACTCAGAGATTTGAAAGCTAAGAATTTTCATGATAAGAAATTCATTCTAACAGAGAGCTGGTGTGCACAAACTTGGCAAAATGTCCATGTTTAAACATCAAAGGATATAGTTTGCATTTGGAAATACAACATAGTGCATGTTATTTGTTGAATTTACTAGCCTGGTTTTCCCGAAACAGAGAATGCCTCTAGAAGAAAAGGGGGGGGTCCAAACACCAGTGTCCTTAAGATATGGTGTTTGGTACTGACAACATTGAGGGACTATGGATTAAAGTCTCATAAGGTTTTTATGGGCACTATTTTCCGATGCAGACACCTTTGAAACCTATTGGATAACGAAGGAGACATTTTGCATTAGAAACAGCAGAGATCCATGTGATCAGCAATGAGAAGAAAAAAAAAAAATCCAACACATTGCATATGGTAATATATGTGAACAACCCTTAGAGGATTCTTTGCATGGTTTGAAAATTCAGGAATTTTGGTAGCTACAGGCAAAGCCAGAAAAAATATTGACTGTTTTTTTAATAAAATATTGTATCTCTCATGTGTGGCCTGGAAAATATGAGCTATAAAGAATAATTAGTGAAGCAGCTTTTTAGGGAATGGTGATGAACTTGGTTTTGGAAATACTGGCAATAATGTGTCATTTAGATATTTAATTGTTTAATCACTTAATACAATAAAGGCATAAAAATGTCTGTAATTCATGACATTTCCTAACAGCTATTTTAAGAGTGTGTATTCTAGGTAACATAATTGCTAATTTTTTTTTCTTCAATATGAGAAAGACATTCTCCTAAACTCAGACACACACACACACACACACACACACACACACAAACTTAATGGGGCAGCCCACGTGACTCAGCGGCTTAGCGCCGCCTTCCACCCAGAGCCTGATCCTGAAGACCCGGGATCGAGTCCCATGTCGGGCTCCCGGCATGGAGCCTGCTTCTCCCTCTGCCTGTGTCTCTGCCTCTCTCTCTCTCTCATGAATAAATAAATAAAATCTTAAAAAAAAAAACCAACTTCATGTTTACCATATAGTACATCAAAGATAGAATTTCCTCCTAGTTGTTTGACAAGTAGGATTCTATTTCACTTCTTTTCAAGATGTAATTTCTTACTTGATGCTAGGCATGACTCAGTTGATTGTATAGTTGGCTTTTTTCATGAAGAGCCAAAACCTATTAAAATATGCATCTGTATTTTTAAAGTGCACATGTGCAGCTACTGATTTCAGAATCACAACTTCTTACTAGAACAAGAATTTAATTTCATGTAAGTCTTAATGCTAGCCTCATGAAATCCTGGGATGATTGGAGGAAATTTGTTTATGGAACAACTGGCTTTACCTGACTTCCCAAAACCAGTTTATATTAACTTGGGGATTAATTCATGCTGTCTCCTTGTCTTCTTACTCTTTTCTTCTTCTTCAACAAGCAGCCTCTGAGGGGCTAGACCCCATTGGCCATCATTGAAGAATTAAAACTGAGAAAATACAGGGAGACTGTTTCTCATTAATAATACCCTGGTTGTTTTTCTTTCATTACCACCTTTTCCCTCTTAAATTTGATTATTCTGTTATCCAAATAGACTTACAGCTGTATGGGATCATGGTCATACCTCTTCCTCATACTCTTTCCAAAATTCCCACTAAAGCCTGATATTCTCCTAGATGTCCATCTTGTTTCTTTTAACTGCTCACAGAGCTTGCCTTTGGGTGGACGTTTTCACCTGGAGGCTTTTGAACTTGCTATTGGTCCACTGTCACTCCACTGTCGTATGACCCTTCACTCCTTTTATCCATGTTTCTGATCAGCTGCCATCTGCTCAGAAAGAACTCTTTGATTCTTTATAGTAGCCAAGCCTACCATTATAGTCTTTCTTATTCTTTATCATCATTGTCCTTGCATTCAATTAATATTACATAGTAAAACTATTAACCTATCTACTTTTCTCTTTCCTACTATAATATGTTCAATGAGGTTGGAATTTTTATATATCTAGCACACTGCTATAACAACTGAAACAACACCCAACAAACGACATACATCCAGGAATATATGATGAATTCAAAGGGATGTATGCTGTTCTGGAGCTAAAAATGGCTAGTGGGAACAATAGATATTGTGTTGCTCTGCTAAGGCTGCCATGACTAAATACCACCAACTGAGAGGCTTAAACAACAGAAATATATTTTCCCAGGCCACCTGGGTGGCTCAGTCAGTGAAGCACCTGCATCTTTGATTGCGGCTTAGATCATGATCTTGGGTGGTGAGATGGAGCCCTACATTGGGCTCCACACTGAGCATGGAGCCTGCTTGAGATTCTCTCTCCCTCTCTCCTTCTGCCCCCTCCAGCATTCATGTGCATGCTCTCTTTCTTATCTAAAAATAAAATAAAATAAAATTTATTTTCTCACAATTCTAGAGACTAGGAGTTCAAAATCAAGGACTCTCGTCCTGACTTGCAGGCAGTTGCCTTCTTGCTATTTACTCACACGGTCTTCGTGTGCACTGAGAAAGAAATCTTAGGAGTCTCTGCCTCTTATAAAGATACCGGTCTTAAGGGAGTAGGACCCCATCCCTATGATCTCATTTAACTTTACCTTCTTAAAGGCACTATCTCCAAACATAGTCACATTGAGGGGTTAGGACTTCAACATATGAATTCTAGGGGAAATCCACAGTCCATAATAGGTAGTAAATGATTGGAAAAAAGGAGTTATTTTTCATACTAGAAAGTTAGGTGTTTCTCTATTATTCATATCACTATGTTTATTAGATCAATTATTAATTTACTTGATTTCTTTAATTAATAATCTACTTTAATTAGTAATAATTATAATAATCTACTTGATTTCTACTTGTTACTTTTCTAGTGTTAAATTTAAAACATTAAATACTCTATTATCTTTAAGGAAGGTCATGTGGATTATAAACCTTAGGTATTGAAATGTTGGCTTAATTCCTTTGGAAAGGTTGTGTTCTTCTGGCTACTTACCATCTCTATGCTTAAATATGACAGATGAAGTGTTTGATCAGGTGGAAGCTATTGCAAATTAAAAACTGCAATAAGAGATAAAAGAGTACCACCTTTCAGTTATAAGATGAATAAGTTCTGAAGATCTAATGTGTACCATAGACACGATTGTTGGGAGTGCTGTATTTTATAATTGAAATTTTCTGAGAAAGTTGAACTTAAATGTTCTTAACAAAAAAAATTAAATACGTGAAGTGATAGATGTGTTAATTAACTTGATAGGGGGCTCTTTTCACAGTATATGCATATATCAAATCATCATGTTGTACATTTTAAGTAACTTACAATTGTATTTGTCAATTATACCTCAACAAAGCTAGAGACAGATTTTAAAAGCAAACTAAGAAACTAATATAAGAGAATAAAGTTGGGGATAATTGGAACTGTGCCGTGTGTGTACACTGAAGAGATGTATTAGGGAGTTCAGGGATAATTTATAAGTTGTTCTCAACTCTATCTCATAATGCTCCTTAGGCCAAAAGAAAATGTATATAGAATAAACCTACCTATATACATATAATTTTAGGGATATTAATATAATGCTCTTATTATTGCATAAAGGAGAAATGGAAAAAACAACTTATAAAAAGGATTGTGTTTTCATTATGTCAGTGTTAGACAAGAACTACACGAGAAATTATAATGAAGATCACAAATGCTTGCACTTATAGAACATATCACTGTAAATGCAATAGCTGTAACTACAGTATTATGTAGACATATTTTATTAAGAATCAACAGCATCCATGGCATCAAATGATTTTTCCAAGTGGTGAGTACTTCTCAATAAAGTTATAATGAAGTGAATTATAGTTTTTCTCTCAATTTGCATGGTGTTTGCATTCTTGGAAAGCCTAGAGTGCATTAAGCTACACACAAATGTTTTTTGCTAATGTGTAAAATGGAGTTATTTCTAAGCTTGGAGAATTATAAAGATGTGTTTCACCTATATGACATTCTAAAATCAAGAAAGACACAGGATGAAACTTAATTGCATAGAATTATCACAGACACTACAGAAAACATCATACCTGGCCCATTGCCACTGAATGTCAGTAGCACACCTTAATCATCTTTACAGAATAAATGCCCTCAGACATTTGAAAAATATCTGCTATAAAAGGTGGACCTGCCATCTCTCTCAATCCCAGCAGCTGAAAACCACTAAAATGATTCAAAATGAACTTTTTCTTGCAGAGTGTACAAGTCTTTTGAAACTTCCTTTTTTAACAGTTCTGAGTCATTATAATACTTAAATGCATTTCCTCAGTCATTTAAGAAACATTTATTAAGCACGTAATACTTTATTAGTCCATAGGAATTTAAAAAGGCCCCCCTAAAAACCAAAAGCAAAAACAATTTTTAAAAAAGTTGTCTTAATGAAGGTTATAACCTATTGAAGTACAGAGACTCTTGGCCTATAACTTTAATTAAAAGTTCCCAAAGCAAAAATTATACAACATAGTTCACATGGTTTTTATTCTTGATGCTGACCTTCTATCCCTACCTCAAACTCCCCAAATTGTCACCCAGCAAATAAACTTGAGCTAGAAGTAATTAAAATGGAGTCTAGTTTTAGTCTACTTTGGTAGGTAGATCAGCCAGTGGAATAAAAGGACAGATTTTTAACTGAGTTATATTGAGGTTTAACTTAAACACAATGAAATTCACTGTTTTAAAGCACACAGTTCCATGAATTTGGATAAATACAGTCAGATAACTACCAAAATAAACAGAATATTTACTAAGCACTTTAAATTCTCTCATGGCAGTTGGCAATCAATCTCTTCCAAAACTAGCTGCCAGTAGCCACTACTTTGTTTTCTATTGTTGTAATTTTATCTATTCCAAAGAGTCATATATGTGGAATAATGCATAACGATACATAAGGTAGCATTTTGCTTTTGGCTGCTTGCATTTAGCATTAGTCATTAACATGAGATTCATTAATTTAGCTGCATAGATCAGGAGCTCCTTCATTTTTTATTTCGAGTACTATCCCATTTTACACCCAGGAATGAGACTATTAGGTGGTAAGGTAGGTGCACATCTACCTTTCTAAGAAATTGGTGGCAAATCTTACAAAGTGATTATGCAATTTTGCACTCCCACCAGCAATATATGCAGTCTCAAGTTGCACCAAATTCTTACCATGATATGATCTTATTAGTCTTTTTTAATTTTTTGCCACTCTCCTATGTATTATCATAATTTGTAATTTTAATTTGCATTTTCCTGGTGACTAATAATGTTAGGTTAGGAATATTTTCCTATTACTTATTAACCATTAACACTTCTGTCTTAGTGAAACAACTGGTCAAATCCTTTCCTCTTTTTTTTTTTTTTTTTTTGAGGTTTTACTTATTTATTTGAGAGAGAGAACACACACACAAGCAGGGAGGAGGGGCATATGGAGATGGAGAAGCAGGCTCCCTGCTGAGCAAGGGGTCCTAGTATGGGGCTGAACCCCAGGACTCTCAGATCTTGACCTGAGCCAAAGGCCGACCCTAACCAACTGACACCCAGGTGCTCCTCCTTTCCTCATTTTTTAACATGTGTTGTTTGTTTCTTATTGAGTTGTAAGAGTTCTTTATAAATATATAAATATATATATATTTTGGATACAAGTACATTAAAATAAATGTTTGCAAATATTTGGTCTGCTTATTCATTTTTTAATAGCACCTTTTTGTTTATTCATGGAAGATATTGGTTTGTGATTTTCTTTCCTTGTAATATCTTTGTCTAGTCTGGGTATTAAGGTAATGCTAGCCTCATTAAATGAGATGGAAAGTATCCTTCTTCCTCAGATTTCTGTTTAGATTGTATAGAATTGATATTCCATCTGAAACTGATCTTGGGTTATTCTCTATATATATATATATACACACACACACACATGCCTATAAATGATGTAGGCAGATAACTTATTTCTTCAAGACTGATATTTATTATCCTTGTTAGCTTAGGTATTTGAAGAATTTAGCAATTTCATTTAAGTTGTCAAATTTATGGGCATAAAGTTTTGTATAATATTGTTATGATACAATGTGTATAGGATCTACAATGAGGTTTTCCTTTCCCTTCTTTGTTCTTTAAGTTGTAATTTTTAATCTTTTCTACTTTTTCTATTAGTCTGACTAAAGGTCTATCAATTATATTGATCTTTTCAAAGAACTAGTTTTGGGTTTCACAGCTGGAACTGTTCTTGATCTCCTTAACTTTTTTAACAGCTACATTAACATTTTATTTGTTTTCTTCTAGCTCTTTTTAAGGTTATTGTTAAGTGTTTCCATAATCATAAGTACTTCAGATTGGATTTTTGGAAGCTGGTGATAAACCATAATCTCATGAGAGATTTTTTTCACCCCAGAAGGATTGTTTGTGTGCCTATGTGTTTATTCCCATCATTAGGAAAAATATTCATAATTAAATAATTTGCTATTAGGATTTCTCCAGATATTGTGAAAAGAAACTGGCTTCTCTACATTCTCAGTGGTTCCCTAAAGATTTCCTTTAGCTTTGACTCGGTCAAAATTACATATTCCTTAAGCAGTTTTTAAAGAGGAGTACAAAAAAAAAATAAATAAAAAAATAAAGAGGAGTACAAAGTTGAGATGTTTCCTGAGCCTTATATATCTGGGAATGTCATTTTGAATCTCTGCCTTTACCAATCAATTTTTTTCATTGCCTCTGGCTCTTAATGTTGTTGTTGTTGTTTTAATTTAAATTCAATTAACCAACATATACCACATCGTTTCAGATGTAATGTCCAGTAATTCATTAGTTCTGTATAACACCCAGTGCTCATCACATCACATGCCCTCCTTAATGTCCATCACTCAGTTACCCCATCCCCCCACTCCCCTCCCCTCCAGCAGCTCTCCGTTTCCTATAGTTAAGAGTCTCTCATGGTTTTTCTCTCCCTTTCTGATGACTTCCCATTTAGTTTTCCCTCCCTTCCCCTATGATCCCCTTCACTATTTCTTATATTTCACATACGAGTGAAAACATGTGATAATTGTCTTTCTCTGATTGACTTATTTTGTTTAGCACAATACTCTCCAGTTCTATCCATGTCAGTGTAAAAGTTAAATATTTATCCTTTCTAATGGCTGAGTAACTCTCTCTCTCTCTCTCTCTCTCTGTCATATATATATATATATATATATATATATATATATATACACATGTGTATGTGTGTGTATCAGTCTCAATATATATATATTTTTTTCTTTTTTTAGAGTCAGATGTTTATTTAAAAATCTGATCCACTGGGATCCCTGGGTGGCGCAGCGGTTTGGCGCCTGCCTTTGGCCCAGGGCGCGATCCTGGAGACCCGGGATCGAATCCCACGTCGGGCTCCCGGTGCATGGAGCCTGCTTCTCCCTCTGCCTATGTCTCTGCCTCTCTCTCTCTCTCTGTGTGTGTGACTATCTTAGATTAAAATAAATAAATAAATAAAGATTTTTAAAAATCATTAAAAAAATCTGATCCACTAAAACTTAGAGTTTTCCACCAGCTCGGGGTGTGGAAACCTTCACAGGCTTCACAATCTTTTGCTTAGGTGCTGCCTTTGTGGGAGCCTTAGCAGCAGCCATTGTTGTCTTTTTAGATACTCGCTTAGCCTTTTTTGCTTCCTTGGAAGCCCTGATGGCTTGTTCTCCTTGAGCCTATATATGCTGATATATATATATATATATATGGCTATTGTGGACATTGCGGCTATAAACACCGGGGTTCAAGTACCCCTTCGGATCACTACATTTGTATCTTTGCAGTAAATACCCAGTGTTACTTTTTCCAGAGTGGTTATAACAGCTTTCATCCCTACCAACAATGTAAGAGGGTTCCCCTTTCTCTGCATCCTTGCCAAAATTTGTTATTTCTTGCCTTGTTAATTTTATCTATTTTGACTGGCATGAGATGGTATCTCATTCTGGTTTGGATTTGGATTTGCCTGATACTAAGTTATGTGGAGCATTTTCTCATGTGTCTGTTGGCCATTTGTATATCTTCTTTGGAGAAATGTATTTTCATGTCTTCTGCCCATTTCTTGACTGGATTATTTGTTCTTTGGGCATTGAGTTTGATAAGTTCTTTATAAATCTTGGATACTAGCTCTTTATCTGATATGCCATTGACAGATATCTTCTCCCATTCCATAGGTCACCTTTTAGTTTTGTTGACTGTTTCCTTGACTGTGCAGAAGCTTTTTATCTTGATGAAGTCCTGATTAGTTCATTTTTGCTTTTTTTCCCCTTGCCTCTAGAGACATGTCTAGCAAGAGGTTGCTGTGGCTGAGGTCACCGAGTTTTCTGCCTGGGTTCTCCTCTAGGATTTTGATGGATTCCTGTCTCACATTTAGATCTTTCATCTATTTTGAGTTTGTCTTTGTGCATGGTGTCAGAAAATGGTCCCATTTTATTCTTCTACATGTGGCTGTCCAATTTTCCCAACATCATTTGTTGAAGAGACCATTCTATTGGATATTCTTTTCTGCTATGTCAAAGATGAGTTGACCATATAGTTGAGGGTCCATTTCTGGGATCTCTATTCTGTTCCATTGATCTATGTGTCTGTTTTTCTATCTGTACCTACTGTCTTGATGATTACAGCTTTGTAATAGAGCTTGAAATTTGGCATTGTGATGCCACCAGGTTTGGTTTTCTTTTTCAATATTTCTCTGGCTATTTGGGGTCTTCTCTAGTTCCATCCAAACTTTAGAATTATGTGTTCCAGCTCTGTTAAAAATGTTGATTGTATTTTGGTAGGGATTGCTTTGAATGTGTAGATTGCTCTGGGTAGCATAGACATTTTCACAATATTTATTTTTCCAATCCATGAGCATTGAATGTATCTCCACTCCTTTGTGAGTTTCTCAATTTCTTTCCTAAGTCTTCTGTAGTTAATAGAGCACAATTCCTTTACCTCTTTGGTTAGGTTTATTCCTAGGTATCTTATAGTTTTCAGTGCAATTGAAAATGGGATTGGTTCCTTAATTTCTCTTTCTTCAGTCTCATTGTTAATGTATAGAAATGCAACTGATTTCTGTGCATTGATTTTATATCATATCCTGTGTCTCTAGCATTTAATGTTGATGAATAATTGTGTTCTGTAATCATATTAATTTTGAACTTTTTATCTGTAAGCCTGTTATTTCTATCTGAATGTTTTTGTATTTATTTCTCAGTGTTCTGAAAAAAACCATCAATAAGTATTCCAAAAAAGGGGGAATAGGTCCTACAGTTCAGTATTTTGGGGAAATACTGAGTTATATATGCAATGCTAAATGTGTTTCATGATTGTAGGTCTTCTAATTTGCTAGGAATTGCATTAAAACTTTATATTAATATGGGGCTGCCTGGGTGGCTCAGCGGCTTAGCACCGCCTTCAGCCCAGGGCATGATCCTGGAGACCTGGGATTGAGTTCCACATCGGTCTCCCTGCATGGAGCTTGCTCCTCCCTCTGCCTTTCTCTCTCTCTCTCTCTCTCTCTCTCTCTGCCTTTCTGTTTCTCATGAATAAATAAATATATTTTTTAAAAAACTTTATATTAATATGTAAATAATTGACATCTTTGTTATGTTGGGCCACCCAATAATGAATGCACTATGTCTCACTATTTATTTAGATATGTATTATTAGATTATCAGATCTCCTTTGATTTAGTTTATCAGAACTTTGTAGGGCAGCTCGGGTGACTGAGTGGTTTAGCGCCTGCCTTCTGCCCAGGGTGAGATCCTGGAGACTCAGGATCGAGTCCCGCATCAGGCTCCCTGCATGGAGCCTGCTTCTCCCTCTGCCTGTGTATTTGCCTCTCTCTTTCTCTCTCTCTGTGTGTCTCTCATCAATAAATAAATAAAATCTTAAAAAAAAAAAGAACTTTGTAGATTTCAGCATACAAGTCCTAGGCATGTTTTGTTAGATTAGACCTAAGGATTTCCCTTTTTCCCAGTGATTTCAAAAGGTATTTCATTTTTCATGTTCTCCAGAGAATATATATATATATATATATATATGTAACTACATATAACTATGTACTATGTATATAGTTTGACTTATTTATTTAGCATAATATCCTCCAGTTCATCCACATCAATGTGAATGGTAGGTATTCATCCTTTCTGATGGATGAGTTATATTCCATTATATATATATATATATATATATATATATATATACACCCCAACTTCTTTATCCATTCATCTATTGTAGGACATTTTGGCTCCTTCCACAGTTTGGCTCTTATGGATATTGGTGCTATGAACATTCAGATGCAGATGCCCCTTTGTTTCAACACATCTGTGTCTTTGTGGTATATAACCAGCAGTACATTTGCTGGGTCATAAGGAGGGGAAACTGAATGGGGTAAAATCAGACAGGAAGACGCAAACCATGAGAGACTCTTTTTTTTTCCAAGATTTTATTTATTTTATTCATGAGAGACACCCACACACAGAGAGGCAGAGACACAGGCAGAGGGAGAAGCAGGCTCCCTGCAGGGAGCCGGATGTGGGACTCAATCTCAGGTCTCTGGGATCAGGCCCTGGACTGAAGGTGGCACTAAACCACTGAGCCACCCCGGCTGCCTGGTTTTTTGTTTTGTTTTGTTTTGTTTTGTTTTGTTTTGTTTTAAAAGACATGAGAGACTGAACTCTGGAAAACAAACTGAGGGTTGCTGGAGGGGAGGCAGGTGGGAGGATGGGGTAACTGGGTGATGGGCATTGGAGAGGGCACAGGATGTGATGAGCACTGGGTGTTATATGTTGACAAATTGAATTAAAAACAAAACAAAACAAACAAAAATAAAATTGTTGAGACTTTTGTACTGATCCAGAATATGGTCTACTAGTGAGTTTTTTATTTTATTTTCTTTTAAAAGATTATTTATTTATTCATGAGAGACACAGAAAAAGAGGCAGAGACATAGGTAGAGGGAGAAGCAGATTCCATGCGGAGAGCCTGAGGGGGGACTTGATCCCAGGACCCTAAGCTCGTGCTCTGACCAGAAGGCAGATGCTCAACCACTGAGCCATCCAGGCATCCTTATTAGTGAATTTTCTAAGGCCAATTTAAAAGAATATGTTTTCTGCTTCTTTGAAAATATCAATAAATTTTCCAAACTTCTAGCACAACTGACAAAGAAATGAGTAAAGATATAAATTACCAATATCAGGAATGAAACTGGATATCACTATAGACCCTTCAAATACCCAAAGATAACAAGACAATATGGAGAACAACTGTACACACTTATATTTGACAACTTACATAAAATGGACCAATTCCTTAGTCTTCCTCAATTCACCAAATATGAAATAGATATTTCTACCACAACTCACAACTCACCAAATATGAAATAGATAATTTGATAGTCCTATAACTATGAATTCATAATTTAAAAGCTTTCTCCAGAAAAGTAATCTTCAGGCCCAGATTTCACTGGAGTTCTATTAAGCCATTAAAGAAGAATGAAAGTCAATTCTACACAATCCTTCCAGAAGATGAAAGAGGAGGGAATACTTTCCAAATCATTTTATAAAGCAAGTATTACACTGATTCCAAACTCAGACCAACATAGTACCAGAAAGAGTGAGAAAGAAAAAGAGGGAGGACGGGAGGGAAGAAAAGAGAGAGAGAGAGGAGAGGAACAAAGAAACAAAACAAAACCACAGAAAAATATGCTTGTGATACAGATGTAAAATCCTTAACCAACTATTATCAAGTTGAATGTGGAAATATATTAAAAGAATTGTGTAAACCTGACTAAGTGGGATTCATTCCATAGAAACAATACTTGACCAATATTTTATAATCAAACAATGCAATCCACCATATTAACAACCTGAATGAGAGAAAAAAATGATCATATCAATTGATGGAGTAAAAAGCATTTGACAAAATTTAATTGTAATTCATGATTTAAAAAAAAAAACCCTCCCAGATAAAAAGGAATAGAGGGAACTTCCTCATTTAGAAAAACAGAATCTACAAAAATCCTGTAGCTCACATTCTACTAATGGTGAAAGTTGAAGTACTTCCTTCTAGGATCTAGAACAAGGTAAGAATGCCTGCTCTTAGCCCATCATTCAATCTAATGCTGGAAGATCTAGTCAGTGAAATAAGAGGAGGAAAATAAAGAAACAAATGGTATATACAACAGAAAAGAAGAAACAAAACTATCCTATTGAGAGGAAACAGATTATCTATGTAAAAAAGTCTAAAGAATACATACATATATAAACCCTCCTAAAACTAATGATTAAATTAAAATGGGAGTACTATGATGGTTAATTTTACATGCCAACTTCACTAGGGTAAAGAATGTCCAGATAGTAAAACAAGTGAAGATGTTTCAGGAAGACATTAGCACCTGAATCAAGCAGGCTAAGTAAGGAAGATTCACCCTCAGCAGTGTGGGTGGATATCATCCAATTCATTGAGGATGTGTATAGAACAAAAAGGTGAGAGAATTCTCTTGCTCTTCCTGACCTGAATCTTCCACCTTCTCCTGCCCTGGGACAACAGAGCTCCTGCTTCTTCAGCCTCCAGACTCGGGACTCACACGGATTACACCATTGGTTTTCCTGGTTCTCCAGCTTGCAGATGTCATTCTGTGAGATTTCTTTCTCAGCCTCCACAACTGCATAAACTCTCTCCCTCTCTCTGTATATATATAGTATATACTATATATATTTTACTAATACATAGTTTTATATATATATAGTTTTATATATATACTATATATATGTTATATATATAGTATACTATACTATGTATATAATAATACATAGTTTTATATAAAGTTTCTAATATTAATTACATAGTTTTATATAAAGTTATATAGTTATGTATCTCATATAGTCATACTTATATATAATTATACATAGTTATAACTCTCTCAATATAGTTATATATACATAGTTATATATAGTTACATAGTAGTATATATAACTTCTCTGGAGAACCATGAAAAACGAAATATCATTTGAAGTCGTGAAAAAAAAAAGAGAAGTGCTTAGGTCTAAAAAAACTAACAAAGCATGCCTAGGATCCATATGTTGAAGTCCTCAAGTGCTGATGAACTAAATCAAAGGAGATCTAAATAAATAGACATATTGTGTTCATTATTGGGTGGTACAGTGTAACAAACATGTCAATTCTTTACATATTAATATAAAGTTTTGATGCAATTCCTAGCAAAATCCCAGCAAAGCTTTCAGTAGAGATAGACAAGCTTATTTTATAAATTATATAAAAATGCAAAGGAGCTAAAATAGTTAAAACAATTATGAAAAGTAAGAATTTAGAGAGATGGAACTGGCTATCTCATTCAAGATCTATTATAGAGGTATAGTAATCAAGACTTTGTGATATTGGTAGAGGGATAGACACATAGATAAGTACAACAGGAAGAGAACTGAGAAATAAACCCACACAAATATGCCCAACTAATTTTTGACAAATGTGACAACTTTAGGGAAAGAAAGATAGCCTTTTCAACAAATGGTGCTGGATCAATTGCACACCCACAGACAAAACATTGAAACTCAACCTATTTCACAACTTACATAAAAATAAATTCAAAATGTGTCACAGACTTAAGGGCAAAATATAAAACCATAAAACTTCTTGGTAAAAAAATAGGAGAACATTGTTAGGATCTAGGAGAAGGCAAATAATTCTTAGACTTGACACCAAAATGGGATGTATTAAAGAAAAAGTTGATGAATAGGACATCATTCAAAATTAAAAATGTTTGCTCTGTGAAGATCTATGAAGATAATAAAAATGAAATCTATACATTTAGAGAATATATTTGCAAACTAATGTACTACATATCTGACAGAGGGCTAGTATCCAGAATAAAACATTTTTTTAAAAAAGCTATCAAAAAAAAGCTATCAAAACCTAACAGATTAAAAAAAAATCCAATTAGAAAATGGGTAAAAGCAATGAACAGATATTTCACCATAGAGGATATATAGATGAAAAACAGCATTAGGAAGCACAAATTAAAACCACAGGAGGTACCACTGCATGCCTATCAGAATGGCTAAAATAAAAAAAAAAATACCACCGAATACTGGCGGAGATCCAGAGCAACTAGATCACACATACATTGCTTGTGGGAACGTATAAATTGATACAGCCACTCTGGTAAACAATTTGGCAGTGTCTTTCACAGACTAGACCTGCATTTACTATAAAACCCAGCAATTGTCCTGTGGACAATTTATTCATAATAATGATATTTTATGTTCAAGTAAAAATGTCAGCATGATGATGACAGTATCTGTATTTGTAACAGACAAAAACTTTTTTTTCCGAAGACTTCTAACAACCCAGTGGGTTTAATGTCTTTCAATAGGCTCATGATTAAACAAACTGTGGTACATACATATCATGATATATTACTCATCAATCTATTAGTCAATAAAGAGACACCATTAATAAACACAATCTGGATGTCTCTCCAGAGAAATATGAGTGAGGGGGTGGGGGACGACGACCCAAACCACAAAGGTTACATAGTGCACGACAATATCCTTGAAATGGCAAAGATTTAGAAATGCAAGACAGATTACTGGTTGCCAGGGGCTAAGAAGTAGAGGCAGAGAAGGAGTGAGGTATAACGAAGGGAATGTATTAATGATGAACTAACCTTGCAGTGATTGCAATGTTCTGTGCCTTGGCTGTCTAAGTGCAATATGCTGGTAGAGAGCTTTTACACTAGGTGGACAAGATGTTACCGTTAGGTCACATTAGGTAATGTGTACATGAGATCTGTCCATATTATATCATACGACTACATGTGAACATACAATTACCAAAAATAATTTTTAAAAGTTTAATTTTAAAAGTATTAATACTCAGGAAACAGGCCTTCACAAACTGATAAGGTCATTCATTAAATATTAAACAAATTTTATGAAAACAATTTGACACTCTATTGCAAGAGTCTTTTAAATATTCCTACCCTTTTACTCAAGCATCTGTTTTGAGGATTTGATACTGTGTATAATCACATGATGTTATGTCTAAGATTTCCATTATTAAAAATAAATAATCTAATGAGCTAATGAGATTTAGGTGCACAAAACTCATTAGTCTCTTATCATAGCACAGCAACAGAAAGGAGACTACCAAAATGCCCAAACATAGAAAGCAAGCAAAATAAATTACATTGTTTACATAGAATAAATACATCCACTTGTTTGCATGGTGCAAACAAGTAAGTAAAGCAAATTATAAGTCTGTATATTCCACATTATTTTAATTCTGTATTAACAATTGTTAATTAGTTATTAATAGTCATTAATATCTCATCTAAATATACTAACAAAGATTGTTTGCTTGACCAAACCTTAGGCCTAAACTTCCTCTTAGGCCCCTATGTGTACAATTGAAAATCCAGTCTTAGCAAGAACTAAGTCAGTCTGACCAGAAGCCCCTACTCTCAGTATCTCATCCCCCTAAGATACCTGGTCAGATGTCTGATCACCCTGTCCTGTTGGCTGCAAAGAATCCTGCTAGCTCCACTTAGCCAGAATCCCTTTTACCCCTGATATTCTCCCTTAGTAATTTTCAATTCACTTACTCCTGCCCTGCTCCTATGCTATAAATTCCCACTTACAGTTTTTTGGAGTTGAGCCCAATCTCTGTCCCCTACTGTGAAATCCATTGCAGTGGGACCTATCATGTCACCTATCATGACAGTCCTGAATAAAGTTTGCCTTAACCATCTTTAACAAATATCATTGAATATTTTTCCTTTAATAGTATTTTTACCAAAATAAAAGTAGCAATTATATTTAGGAAAGAAATTATAGGGTTTTTAAAATGTTTTTCTTTATGCATTTCTTGTATTTTCTTAATTTTCTACAATTAACATGTTAATTTCATAATCAGAAAAATAGTCCTCTAAATTGAAGTTAATACTCTAAGATTTAAAAAAAGATTGATTCTGCCTTTTACGAATAGATTATGAATTTCATGGGGGTCCAGTTGGAAGTTAGTGTTATTCTGGTCTTCCATAACCTTGTTAATTTCTTCTTCCCTTATTCTGTCAATTACTGAGAAAAGAATGTTGAAGTCTCCAATGGTAGTTCCGGATGTTTTGTTGTATTTCTCATTTTAGTTCAATCAGGTTTTGCTGGGATCTTGAAGCTCTGTCATTACAGGCAAAAGCATTTAGGGTTGTCTTGTCTTCCCACTGAATGAACTCTTGGCTCTGGAATCTCCTTTATCAGAAATTAGCAGTTTACTTTTGTGAAGTGTTTGTCTATCTCTTTACCTTTAACTTACTGACATTTTTACATTTAATGTGAGTTTCTTATAGACAGTATCCAAATTGGTCTTATTTTTTTAATTCAATGTAACAATTTCTACTTTTTTAGTTGGAGTATTTAGACCACTTAGTATAGGTTAGTTTAGTGCAATGATGGGTGTGGTTGGATACGTCTTGCTATTTTCTATTTCTCCCATATGTTCTTTGATTGATTTTCTATCTTGTGGACTATTTTGACTATTTTATTTCAGTTTATCTCCACTACCGGCTTATGTGTGAAACCTCTATATTTTATTTTTGCATGTTGCTTAACTTTTCCTTCAGAACCTTGAAGGGCATTGCTGATGGTTGTTTTACAGTACTTTTTAGATAGTAGACATTTATCTGGGCCATATCTTAGGAGCACATAATATACGTTCATATCTTATGAGCTCATCTCTTCCTATCTCAGTACAATCATACTGTGGATTTAACCAATCTCAAAGTATTGGACTGGATTTGGTTTTAGTCGTTACTTTTGTTGTTTTCAGCAATTTACCAGTGTAGGATTGCCTCAATCTCCAAACCCTTCAATGACTTCCAAACACTCAGGATAAATTTAAAAACTTACCATGTCCTAGAGGTCCCAGATTGCTGTATCTTCTACTTTCCTCAACTTTTACCCTGCCCTCTTTAAATTTCATAGTCAGGATAAGCTCTCCAATGTTTTCAGAGGCTGCTTTGCTTTTCATTTCTAGTACGGTTCACAATCGGCAATTAGGTGTTCATGTCTTACTTAATTTATTACTTTTACTCCCTCACTGAATAATAATTTCCATGAGTGCTTAGTGCAATCTGACATATTGTGTGTTCCCATTAAATATATTTTTTAAAATAACAAATGTACTGTAACGAGAAGAAAACACACCAATTAAATTAAGACTAGATGTTAATTAGGAGGATAATGGAATTACCTAGAACATGTGTGCAATGTTGAATAATTGCAGACTTACAAAGTTATTTTGCATAGTGATTCTCTATTTAAAAATATTATTTTATTTGATTCATTTCCTTAAATATACTAAATCCATCAGAACTAAATAAATTTTGCTATAAAAGTGGCCTGTTCTATTTAGTGAAGTGCAAATGCTTTGATTTAAAATAGTGGTTGATGGTCTCTGGGTCTGTGTACAAATTCAATATTTTATCTAAATGTATAAATAGAAGCATTTCATTAATTGATGCATGTGAGGTTTATACAAGTTATTTTGAAATTTGTCCCACATATCTCACCATTTTTTTGACTTTCTGTGACTGTGATTGTAAAAACAAAAACTACAAAAAATTATGAAGGTAAGGATTTCACCCACTGTGATCTTCTTCAAAAACCTTACATTTTTTTTTCTTTAACTCATCCCCTGACGTTTAGCTTACTAGTGTAGCCTGTTCACCTTAGAGACAAAGAAAGAAAATTATAATCTAACTGTATGGTGCAGAAAATGCCATTTTTATATTAGTATAACACACCAAAAGGGTGATTTTTAAATTTCTTTTTGAAACCACAAGATTACAGTATATTTTCCAAATAGGCATGGGATTATTAAGAAACTTCATTATTCTACAAAAAGTCTGGTGCAATGATGATTTATAATGATTATTGACAGGTGGAGGGGCACAAATCTTCATTCTATAGGAATGTCCAAGCTATATGTCATATTTTGGATGAGAGTATTTCTCACATCATTGCTTATAACACAGGAACACAGATTATATTTTTTAAGAAAGGGGGAGGAGGTGGAGCCATAGGACTCACTCACAGATAGTATCATGAATTCTATCAACTGCATGCAAAGACCATACATAATAAGAGAATGCCTGCTACACAAGCTAGAGGATATTAAATCATGAATCTAGCAGCTGGCTTAGAAGACACAAGATGGCCCATGATAAAGGAGACTGTTCCTCCACTTGATAGCATATTAAAAATGTGCACAGTTCAAGACCTGGAAATAGAGGCTAGTGCCTTCTATAGTTGCAACAAATGATTGCCTTTATATTTTTTCCTTAAAGCAGGATCATAGGGGAAGAGAGGGAAAAATAAAATAAAATGAAATCAGAGAGAAAGACAAACCGTAATAAACTCTTAACTATAGGAAACTAACTGAGGTCTGCTAGAAGGGAGGTGTAGGGGGATGGGGTAACTGGATGGTGGGCATTAAACACGGCATGTGATGTAATGAGCACTGGGTATTATATGCAACTGATGAATTACTGAAGTCTACATCTGAAACTAATGATATACTGTATGTTAATTAATTGAATTTAAATAAAACAAGTTTAAAAAGATAATACAATTGTTTCTTATCCTTATGATTCTGAACTATGGCAATTTAAGACATGAGTTCCTAGGGATAGGAGACAAATCAGGGAATAACAAAATGTTTTTAAAGTATTGGATCTAATATTGACACTTCATTCTGGAAGGTGAATCATGGTTTTGACTGGAATGACTGATCCTCACTATCAATAGGAAATTATTGAAATTCTAGTTGCAGTGATACGGTGATACCAAAAGCAGTAGATGTGCTGAAGATACATTTGGGTTGTTTGCACATCTTCATTCCCTACTAACCATTACTGACTTTCTGCATGCTTCTATTTCCAAGTACACTGTGGGAGCACCATATGTGTTCGATACCATGACCATAGTGAGTGGACCACATATAGGAACAAGATCAACATGGGAGGGAGCACTCAAGCTCCTTGCAAGGTTAAGATGACATAGTAAACACAGAATCTCTTGCATACTACTTGCCATTAAGATAGATACAATATTGAAAGTGCTACTAAATAAAAGTGATCTTTGGGTCAGAAATAAGCTAAGCAGCTTCCTGGACCAACAGCAAGATCAAAAATTTGAAGAAGGAATGGGAGGATTTTGCCTATGAAATATCAAAATCTAATGTCAAGCAATAGTAATTAAGACACTATGGTATTGGCACACGGACAAATAGACCAATGAAACAGAGAAGACCCATATAGAACCACCTATATATGGAATCCTGATGTAAGTGGCTTTACAGAATAGCACTAAAATGATGAACTCATCAATAATTGGTTGTAAGCAATTGATTGTTTATATTTTTTAATAGAAAATATAAGGCCAATTTAGAATCAGTATGCAAATGAAAGCAAAGTTTTACATTTCTTAGGAGAAAATGTCAGAGAACATGTCATTAGCCTTGGATAGGGTAAGGTCTTTGTAAGATACAGGTACAAAATGTATAAACCATAAAAGTAAAATTTGATAAATCTGACTATATTAAAATGTAAAACTTATGTTTACAGTATGATGCTCTAAAGGGAGTCAGAAGACAAGCCATGGCAAAAGAAATAATTTTTAAAACGTGAGTAAACAACAACAAAAAAATTAGTAAACAAGCAAAACAGTATATTAAGAATTTAAATAAATAAATAGGTGCATTATTATTGAAAATAAAGAAAAATAACCCCCTAGAGAAACAGGACAATTCACAGAAAAAGACGCTGAATGGCTCATGGAAAGCCATTCAGTGGAAAGATGCTCAACTTTCTAATGTTCAGGGAAATGCAAATGAGATATACACTAATGAGATATATCCAATTTTAAAAGCCTGACAATATCAAGAATTATTGAGACTATGAACAGCGATTTTTAAAATGACATCCTCAAGCAAGGCTGAAGATGTGACTGTCCTATAAATTAGGGGGAGGGGGAGAAATGTACAAATATCATGAGACCAATTGTAAAAGAGAATGATCCACTGATCCAAATGCTAAGTCAGCTTATAAAGCCTTTGCAATGGCCAATGATACTAGGCAATAGATTTCATTTTAAAGCACTTATTTGCATTTTTAATTAAAACGCTCAGAGATCTAAGACTTCCTCAAAATTGCCCAAAAGAAAGATTTGCTGTAAGTCTTTCATTATCCGGAAAAGAAAGACTTTGGGATGCTTGAAACCCAGCTTGGCAAAAAAGAGGAACAAATTTTCCAAAAGTATGTGTAGTGACAGTCCCTCCCAAGGATGAGATTTTTTTTTAAAGATTTTATTTATTTATTCATAAGAAACATACAGAGAGAGGCAGAGACATAGAGAGAGGGAGAAGCAGACTCCATGCAGGAAGCTCGATATGGGACTGGATCCCAGGACCATACCCTGAGCCAAAGGTAGAGGCTTAACCACTGAGCCATGCAGGCGTCCCACAAGGATGAGGTTCTAAAGTCTGGGTACTTTGCTGAATATCTCTGCTCTTCAATGTGAGATTGCACATGGCACAAATTTTTGGAAATAAATAATCCCAGGATTATACTAAAAGTGCTAGTCCAGGTACTTAAGACCTTGATGACATGGGCAAGTTTGAATCTTCCTAAGTAAACATTCTCTCTGCTTTATTATCCAGTCTTCTGGCTTTCGAAAGGGTTGTGCTTTACCTTTCTTAGCAATCTTATTGATTTCATGCTTCAAACACTCACTTTTAATTGGGTAACCATACAATTAATGATTTTATGTAGAATTTTGCTCCTCATTTTCAAACCCACATGCCCAACTAGTGGACATCTCCATCCATAAGTCTACCTCAGGTCTGTCCAATAGACCTAACATGTTGGAAATATTCTGTGTGCTTACTGGTGGAATAACTACTAGCCACATGGAGGAACTGAGTGTGGGGACTGAATTTATTTATTTTACTTTGATTTAATTAAAGGTTAAATAACCACATTTGACTACTGTATTATACAGTCTACATGCACCTAAGAGCACAAATCTACCCTACAATATTTCATTTGCCAAGAATTAATTTCTCCAATTCTTTGGAACCTAGCCAGCTTTGAAAGTACTTTTGTGTAGCTTTGTTATTTTTCCCAGAGAAATGCTTACTCGACCCCTTTATTGTCAAATGGTGTCAACTAAGAAGTGACAGATACACTGTATAGCAATCAGCACTTAATATTTTGGGTTTTTTTAAAGCATATGTTTTAATATTTTAGTATTTACTACATCAAACATATTTTGCTTTGCCTCAAGATATAGGAATATATCACATTAATTCTTTTCCTCTTTCATAAGCACCTTAGCTTAGATGCCAATAAGCTCTTTGAGTCCAGCCCTCAAAGAAAAATTCTAATCAACATATCCAAAGTTAAAATGAAGTCTACATTACACCAAAAGTGAGCAAATAATTTCTTGATTTGTGTTTAATTTTCTCTGCAAGTAGATGATAGAGTAGAAACTTACAAAAATCAATTAGCTATTGTTTGTGAGTGGATAATTATAGACTGGTTTCTCTGAACTTGTTCATGCAAGAGAAAATGAAAAGAAAAACGTGTTGCACCATTTTGAAATAAAATGTCAGGATGAAAAGCTGACTGAGAGGAAAATTGGACCACATTGAGTGGTGACTATTCATGAATATATATGAAGTACTATTGTTACTGTAAGTTTGCATAATGAATAACTTGTTTTCAATTTTTAATTTTATATATATATATTTTTTACAATTTAACAACATACAGAACATTAACAGCATTAATTTTCTTTACTAATACTGTCAAAAATAATGTTAATGTACTCGTATTGTGGTGAGATAATGTTCCCAAAAGCACCTCTCTGACATCAATTGAATCCAAGTCAGAAATAAAAATTTTTGCCACATCCATACAATTATATAGTGAGATATTTAAAAAGATCTTTAACAACTGGCTCTCTATAGCCTACTGATGTCCATGGGATGTATTCATTTTTTCCCCTTTTCATCAGATTTCTCCGGATCTCCTTTGAAATGGATCCAAAAGCACACTTGCTTTATGGCACTGTGTCCTGCCTTCAAATTAATATATGTAAAAAACACATCATTAAAAAAATATAGTTCAATAGCAATATATGGTTTATAATGAGCTATAACTCAGATCTAAACCCCAACATCCTAAGCACACTCATTACCCCCAAATAAAATAAAATAAACTTGCATAAACATATGCCAAACAGGTGTTAATGAATTCCAGCTAAAATGTACTAGGTACAGATAATTATAGAAAAAATAATTTAGTTGACTTTCAAATAACATAGATAGCATAGTAATTTTTCAAGCAATGTAAGAATTCACACATTAATTTTCCCAATTTATTTGAGGAACAAAATATGGCTTAATAATAAAACACACGGACAACTCATTTATAGCATGTAAGGTATCTTCCCAAGGTCTCCCTCCTCTCAAAAAGCAAATTTCTATATTTGATTCCATCTGCACAATATCCCATAGAATTTCTTGGATGTTATTTTAGTTTGACTGCTCTATTTTGTAGTTTTTAACATCTAGGCTTGATTTTCCTTATTTTTATAAGGATAGTCTACTTTTAATTGATATTCTATAGACTTTTTTTGAGCGGGTAGCAGAAAAATTGAGAGAAAGATGCAGTGATTTCCCATATGCCCCTACCATGCCACATGCAGAGTCTCTCTCATTATCAACATCCCTACCAGAGTGGTATATTTGTTATTATTGGTGAACCCATATCGACCCATGTTAATTACCCAGTCTATAGTTTATCTTAAACTTTATTCTTGGTTTTGTATATTCTTGGTTTAGACAAATGTATAATGACATGAATCCACCATTATGGTGTCATAAGAGTTTGTTTCACTGCTGTAAAAATCCTCTGTACTCCACCTATTCATTCCTATTTCCCAGCAGCCTCAAAACCAATGATTTTTTTTATATTACTATCTACATTAGTTTTGCCTTTTGTGGTTGGAAACTCAGATTGGCTTCTTCCACTTAGTAATATGCACTTAAGTTTCCTCCATGTCTTTTCATGGCTTGAACATTCATTTCTTTTTGGCATCAGATAATATTCCATTGTCTGGATGTGTCAAAATTTGTTTATTCATCTCCTAAAGAACCCTGGCTCCTTCCAAATTTTGGCATTTATGGATAAAGCTTTGATAAACATCTATGTATAGGTATTTGTATGGACATAAGTTTTCAACTCCTTTGGGTAAGTACCAAGGAACATGATTGCAGAGTCATATAGACATTTTATATGAACATATCAAACTGTGTTCTGAAATAGCTGTACCATTTTCTATTTCCACCAGCAATGAATGAGGATTCCTGTTGCCTCACATCCCCCCAGGATTTTGTATTCTCACTATTCCAGATTTTCATCATTCTAATAGGTGTATAGATCTCATTGTTTTTTTTAATTTGCATCTTCCTGATAATGTGAAACATCATTTCATATACTTATATACCACCTGTATATACTCTTCAGTGAGGTGTCATGTCTTTGGCCCATTTGGGGGCCATTGTTTGTCTTCTTATTGTTAAGTTCTGAGAGTTATGGTATATTTTGGATAAAATTCCTTTATGACATATGTCCTTACTTGGGAGAATACTTTCTCTCAGTCTTCTCTTGACATTGTCTTTCACAGAGCAGAGTTTTTCATTTTAATTGTGTCCAGCTCATCCATTCTTCCTTTCATGGGTTTTTCACCTTCACTGCTGTATTTAAAAAGACATCACCATACCCAAGGTCATCTAGGTTTTCTCCTATGTTGTATTTTGGGAGTTTTATAGTTTTGCATTTTATGTTTAGGTCTATGATTCATTTTGAATTAGGTTTTGTGAAATATAAGGTCTGTATTTATATTATTTTGCATACGTATTTCAAATTGTCAGTGCATCATTTGTTGGAAAGACATCTTTTCTCCATTGTATTGGCTTTGCTCCTTTGACAAAGATCAGTTGACTGTATTATATGGCTCTATTTCTGGGCTCTCTATTCTGTTCCACTGAGCTTTCTGTATTTTTTTTTTTCACCAATTCCACACTATATTGATTACTGTAGCTTTATAGTAAGTTTTGAAGTCAAGTAATATTAGTTTTCTCTCTAATTGTTTTTCTTCAAAGTTGTATTGGCTATTAAGGGTCTCTTTCCTCTCCATATAAACTTTATTTTTTTTAAATTAATTTTTATTGGTGTTCAATTTACCAACATACATAAAAACACCCAGTGCTCATCCCGTCAAGTGTCCACCTCAGTGCCCGTCACCCATTCCCCTCCAACACCCGCCCTCCTCCCCTTCCACCACCCCTAGTTCGTTTCCCCGAGTTAGGAGTCTTTATGTTCTGTCTCCCTTCCTGATATTTCCCAACATTTCTTCTCCCTTCCTTTATATTCCCTTTCACTATTATTCATATTCCCCAAATGAATGAGAACATACACTGTTTGTCCTTCTCCGATTGACTTATTTCACTCAGCATAATACCCTCCAGTTCCATCCACTTTGAAGCAAATGGTGGGTATTTGTCGTTTCTAATTGCTGAGTAATATTCCATTGTATACATAAACCACATCTTCTTTATCCATTCATCTTTCGATGGACACCGAGGCTCCTTCCACAGTTTGGCTATCGTGGCCATTGCTGATAGAAACATTGGGGTGCAGGTGTCCCGACGTTTCATTGCATCTGAATCTTTGGGGTAAATCCCCAACAGTGCAATTGCTGGGTCGTAGGGCAGGTCTATTTTTAACTCTTTGAGGAACCTCCACACAGTTTTCCAGAGTGGCTGCACCAGTTCACATTCCCACCAACAGTGTAAGAGGGTTCCCTTTTCTCCGCATCCTCTCCAACATTTGTTGTTCCCTGCCTTGTTAATTTTCCCCATTCTCACTGGTGTGAGGTGGTATCTCATTGTGATTTTGATTTGTATTTCCCTGATGGCAAGTGAAGCAGAGCATTTTCTCATGTGCTTGTTGGCCATGTCCATGTCTTCCTCTGTGAGATTTCTCTTCATGTCTTTTGCCCATTTCATGATTGGATTGTTTGTTTCTTTGGTGTTGAGTTTAATAAGTTCTTTATAGATCTTGGAAACTAGCCCTTTATCTGATATGTCATTTGCAAATATCTTCTCCCATTCTGTAGGTTGTCTTTTAGTTTTGTTGACTGGATCCTTTGCTGTGCAAAAGCTTCTTATCTTGATGAAGTCCCAATAGTTGATTTTTGCTTTTGTTTCTTTTGCCTTTGTGGATGTATCTTGCAAGAAATTACTGTGGCCAAGTTCAAAAAGGGTGTTGCCTGTGTTCTCCTCTAGGATTTTGATGGAATCTTGTCTCACATTTAGATCTCTCATCCATTTTGAGTTTATCTTTGTGTATGGTGAAAGAGAGTGGTCTAGTTTCATTCTTCTGCATGTGGATGTCCAATTTTCCCAGCACCATTTATTGAAGAGACTGTCTTTCTTCCAATGGATAGTCTTTCCTCCTTTATCGAATATTAGATGACCGTACATTTCAGGGTCCACTTCTGGGTTCTCTATCTGTTCCATTGATCTATGTGTCTGTTTTTGTGCCAGTACCACACTGTCTTGATGACCACAGCTTTGTAGTACAACCTGAAATCTGGCATTGTGATGCCCCCAGCTATGGTTTTCTTTTTTAAAATTCCCCTGGCTATTCGGGGTCTTTTCTGATTCCACACAAATCTTAAAATAATTTTTTCTAACTCTCTGAAGAAAGTCCATGGTATTTTGATAGGGATTGCATTAAACGTATAAATTGCCCTGGGTAACATTGACATTTTTACAATATTAATTCTGCCAATCCATGAGCATGGAATATTTTTCCATCTCTTTGTGTCTTCCTCCATTTCTTTCAGAAGTGTTCTATAGTTTTTAGGGTATAGATCTTTTACCTCTTTGGTTAGGTTTATTCCTAGGTATCTTATGCTTTTGGGTGCAATTGTAAATGGGATTGACTCCTTAATTTCTCTTTCTTCAGTCTCATTGTTAGTGTATAGAAATGCCATTGATTTCTGGGCATTGATTTTGTATCCTGCCACGCTACCAAATTGCTGTATGAGTTCTAGCAATCTTGGGGTGGAGGCTTTTGGGTTTTCTATGTAGAGTATCATGTCATCGGCGAAGAGGGAGAGTTTGACTTCTTCTTTGCCAATTTGAATGCCTTTAATGTCTTTTTGTTGTCTGATTGCTGAGGCGAGGACTTCCAGAACTATGTTGAACAGCAGTGGTGAGAGTGGACATCCCTGTCTTGTTCCTGATCTTAGGGGAAAGGCTCCCAGTCCTTCCCCATTGAGAATGATATTTGCTGTGGGCTTTTTGTAGATGGCTTTTAAGATGTCGAGGAAAGTTCCCTCTATCCCAACACTCTGAAGGGTTTTGATCAGGAATGGATGCTGTATTTTGTCAAATGCTTTCTCTGCATCTAATGAGAGTATCATATGGTTCTTGGATTTTCTCTTGCTGATATGATGAATCACATTGATGGTTTTACGAGTGTTGAACCAGCCTTGTGTCCCAGGGATAAATCCTACTTGGTCATGGTGAATAATTTTCTTAATGTGTTGTTGGATCCTATTGGCTAGTATCTTGTTGAGAATTTTTGCATCCATGTTCATCAGGGATATTGGTCTGTAATTCTCCTTTTTGGTGGGGTCTTTGTCTGGTTTCGGAATTAAGGTGATGCTGGCCTCATAGAACGAATTTGGAAGTACTCCATCTCTTTCTATCTTTCCAAACAGCTTTAGTAGGATAGGTATGATTTCTTCTTTAAACGTTTGATAGAATTCCCCTGGGAAGCCATCTGGCCCTGGACTCTTGTGTCTTGGGAGGTTTTTGATGAATGCTTCAATTTCCTCCCTGGTTATTGGCCTGTTCAGGTTTTCTATTTCTTCCTGCTCCAGTTTTGGTAGTTTGTGGCTTTCCAGGAATGCGTCCATTTCTTCTAGATTTCCTAATTTATTGGCGTACAGCTGTTCATAATATGTTTTTAAAATCGTTTGTATTTCCTTGGTGTTGGTAGTGATCTCTCCTTTCTCATTCATGAGTTTATTAATTTGAGTCTTCTCTCTCTTCTTTTTAATAAGGTTGGCTAATGGTTTATCTATCTTATTAATTCTTTCAAAGAACCAACTCCTGGTTCTGTTGATCTGTTCCACAGTTCTTTTGGTCTCGATATCATTGAGTTCTGCTCGAATTTTAATTAACTGTCTTCTTCTGCTGGGGGTGGGGTCTATTTGTTGCTTTTTCTCTAGTTCCTTTATGTGTAAGGTGAGCTTTTGAATTTGAGATCTTTCCAGTTTTTGAATGTATGCTTGTATTGCGATGTATTTCCCCCTCAGGACTGCTTTTGCTGCATCCCAAAGATTTTGAACGGTTGTATCTTCATTCTCATTAGTTTCCATGAATCTTTTTAATTCTTCCTTAATTTCCTGGTTGACCTTTTCATCTTTTAGCAGGATGGTCCTTAACCTCCACGTGTTTGTGGTCCTTCCATACTTCTTGTTGTGATTAAGTTCTAATTTCAAGGCATTATGGTCTGAGAATATACAGGGGACTATCCCGATCTTTTGGTATCGGTTCAGACCCGATTTGTGACCCAGTAGTGGTCTATTCTGGAGAAAGTTCCATGTGCACTTGAGAAGAATGTGTATTCCGTTGAGTTTGGATGTAAAGTTCTGTAGATATCTGTGAAATCCATCTGGTCCAGTGTATCATTTAAAGCTCTCGTTTCTTTGGAGATGTTGTGCTTAGAAGACCTATCCAGGGTAGAAAGAGCTAGATTGAAGTCACCAAGTATAAGTGTATTATTATTAAGGTATTTCTTGAGTTTGGTTGTTAATTGGTTTAAATATTTGGCAGCTCCCACATTCGGGGCATATATATTGAGGAGTGTTAAGTCCTCTTGTTGGATAGATCCTTTGAGTATGAGATAGTGTCCCTCTTCATCTCTCACTATAGTCTTCGGGGTAAATTTTAATTTATCTGATATAAGGATGGCAACCCCTGCTTTCTTTTGAGGACCATTTGAATGGTAAATGGTTCTCCAACCTTTTATTTTCAGGTTGTAGGTGTCCTTCTGTCTAAAATGAGTCTCTTGTAGACAGCAAATAGATGGGTCCTGCTTTTTTATCCAGTCTGAAACCCTGCGCCTTTTGATGGGGTCATTAAGACCGTTCACGTTCAGAGTTACTATTGATAGATATGAGTTTAATGTCATCATATCTATTCAGTCCTTGTTTTTGTGGATTGTTCCACTGAACTTCTTCTTAAAGGGGAATTTTAAGAGTCCCCCTTAAAATTTCTTGCAGAGCTGGTTTGGAGGTTACATATTCTTTCAGTTCCGGCCTGTCTTGGAAGCTCTTTATCTCTCCTTCCATTTTGAATGAAAGCCTTGCTGGATAAAGTATTCTTGGTTGCATGTTCTTTTCATTTAGGACCCTGAATATATCCTGCCAGCCCTTTCTGGCCTGCCAGGTCTCTGTGGAGAGGTCTGCTGTTACCCTAATATTCCTCCCCATAAAAGACAGGGACTTTTTTTCTCTTGCTGCTTTAAGGATCTTCTCCTTATCTTTGGAATTTGCAAGCTTCACTATTAAATGTCGAGGTGTTGAACGGTTTTTGTTGATTTTAGGGGGGGATCTCTCTATTTCCTGGATCTGAATGCCTGTTTCCCTTCCCAGATTCGGAAAGTTTTCAGCTAGGATTTCTTCAAATACATATTCTGGCCCTCTGTCCCTTTCGGCGCCCTCAGGAACCCCAATTAAACGTAGGTTTTTCTTCCTCAGGCTGTCATTTATTTCCCTTAATCTATCCTCATGGTCTTTTAATTGCTTGTCTCTTTTTTCCTCAGTTTCCCTCTTTGCCATCAACTTGTCTTCTATGTCACTCACTCGTTCTTCCACCTCGTTGACCCTCGTCGTTAGGACTTCTAGCTTGGATTTCATCTCATTTAATTGATTTTTAATTTCTGTCTGATTGGATCTAAATTCTGCAGTCATGAAGTCTCTTGAGTCCTTTATGGTTTTTTCTAGAGCCACCAGTAGCTGTAAAATAGTGCTTCTGAATTGGCTTTCTGACATTGAATTGTAATCCAGATTTTGTAACTCTGTGGGAGAGGGGGCTGTTTCTGATTCTTTTTTTTGAGGTGAGGTTTTCCTTCTAGTCATTTTGCTCAGTGCAGAGTGGCCAAAAACAAGTTGTATTGGGAAAAGGAGAAAAAGAGAGAGAAGGAAAGAAAAGAGAAAAATAAAAAGGAGAAAGAAGAAAAAAAGGGGGAAAAAGAGAAGAAAAAGAAAGAAAAAGAAAGAAAGGAGAAAAAAGAAAAAAAGGGGTGGGGTGGGGTAAGCAATCAGAAATCAAGAAGAAAGAAAGAAAAAAAAAGCACAAAACAAAACAAACAAACAAAAAAAAAAAACACAAAAAAACGAAAAACAAAAACAAAAAAAAAACCAAAAACAAAAACCACGGGGAGTATCTTCTGATTCTGTATACTCTAAGTCCCTTGACTTCCCTTGGAACTGGTTCGTCCCGCTGGTCTTCTGGGGGAGGGGCCTGCTGTGCTGATTCTCAGGTGTTAGCCCTTGGGGGAGCTGCTCTGCCCCCTGCCTGGTGCAGGGCTCAGTGGGGGTTGTTCACCCCGTGAGGGCCCAGGAGGAACAGCCCCAGTGGCGGGGCCAGCTCTGCAGCCCTGGAGTCAGCCCCCGCAGTAGCTCCGGGGCTCTCCGTCTGCAGGGCCTGGGGGCTCCCGGGCGGGGCCGCTGATCTGCTCAGTTCCAGGCAGGAGTGTCCTTGCTGTCCTGGGCCCTCCCGGCCTCTGCCTGTCCCGGGGGAGGTCGGATCCTGGGCTATGTCCCGGCGCCCTGTGCTCCGGGGCCTGCGCTGTTGGGTTCGCGCTCCCGCCCCGCAGCCCCCTCCGCGGAGCCACCGCCCGAGCCCCTCCGAGCTGCTCCGGTCCCGCCGAGCGCTGCAGCCCTTAGGGAGCTCGGCGCATCTCCCGGGGCGCAGTTCCTCTGTTACTGTCCCAGGGAGCCCGAGGGCATCCCCGCCCTCCTGGGGATCCTGCTCCAATTCCCCGGGAGGCCTTTCCGCGGGGAAGGTCGGTGCAGCTCCTGCTCCTCCGGGACGGGGCTCTCCTGTCCTGGGGACACTCGCCCCGGCCTCAGCCCGGCTCCTCGCGGGCCCCTCCCCCTTGGAGGCCTTTTGTTCCTTTATTTCTTTTTCCCCATCTTCCTACCTTGATAGAGGCGCGAACTCTTCTCACTGTAGCGTTCCAGCTGGTCTCTCTTTAAATCTCAGGCCGAATTCGTAGATTTTCAGGATGATTGGATGGTTTTCTAAGTAATTTGGTGAGGACAGGTGACCTGGGGACCCTACTCCTCCGCCGTCTTGCCCCTCCTCCATATAAACTTTAGAATTAATTTGTTGATATCTGCAAGATATTGGAATTTTGATTGATATTGTATCAGATCAATACAGATCAATACAGATCAATTTGGGAGGGACTCACATGATGACAATATTGAATCTTCATAACCATAAGCATGGACAATTTCTCCATTTTAGTTATTCTTTGATTTCATTCATGAGAGTTTTACAGTTTTCCCCATAAATATCCTGTGCATATATTATTAGATGTATACTTAAGTACTTCATTTTGGGGGATGCTAATGGAAGTGTTATTACATTAGAAATTTCAAATCCCACTTATCCATTGACTTTTGTATATTAACCATGTATCTGGAAACTGTGCCATAATTGCTTATTAGTTCCAGGAGTTGGTGTTTTTTGGTCAATTCTTTCACATTTTATACAGATGCTCATTTAGAGTTTTATTTCTTCCTTCCTTGTCTTTAAATTCATTGCTTTAAAGTCTGCTCTCTAAGAAAATAATATATCTACTCCTACTTTTTTTTATTAATGTAAGAATGACATATTTTTCTCCATTTCCTTACTTTTAATCTATATCTTTATATATATTGTAACTTTCTTGTGCTTTACATATAGGTGAATCTTGTCTTTTGATCCACTCTCACAATCTTTGTATTTTAATTGGTGCATTTAGATGAATGACATTCAAAGTGATTATTGGTATAATTGGATTAATACCTACCATATTTATTACTGCTATTTACTCTATTTGTTATTCTTGTTCTATGTTCCTATTTTTGTATTCCACTCTTTTCCTCCTTTTTGTCATTTTAATTGAGCATTTTATTTGATTACATTTTCTCTCTTTTTCTTACTATATTATTATTATTATTTGCTTTTTTTTTTAGTGGTGATCTAAATTTGTAATATACATTACCACTAGTCTAGGTTCACTTTCAAATAACACTGTAGCAGTTCACAGGTAGTTTGAGGACTTTATAATAACAAAATAATCTTAATTCCTACACCCATCCCAGTATTATTTCCATCATTGGTTACATTTATATACATACATATATATGTATACATATATATATACACACACAAATATATATGTATATTTTGTATGCAAGAATGCAATATATTTACAATATAAATAAATATGCAAATATATATGTGTATATATTCACACATATAAGTATATATATATATACACATATAAATACATAATGAAATGCATTGTTGCTATTATTTTGAACATCTATTATATCAATTAAGAATGTATAAGAGTTTTTATTTTACCTTCACACATTTTTCTTCAATATTCTTCCTTTCATTATGTAGATCTTACAATTATTAATTATGCATGTATTCAAGTTTGCATGTATTTTTTTTCCCTTTTAAAGATTTTATTTATTCACTCATGAGAGAAAGAGAGAGAGAGAGAGAGAGAGAGAGAAAGGCAGAGACACAGGCAAAGAGAGAAGCAGGCTCCATGCAGGGAGCCCGGCATGGGACTCGATCCTCGGTCTCCAGGATCCCACCCTGGGCTGAAGGCGGCCAAACCGCTGAGCCACCCAGGCTGCCTTTTTTTTTTTTTTTTTTTTTGATATATCTTGACAGAGTTTCTACTATAATGTTCTTCTTATGAACTACATAGTTTTTATTGCTACATTTGTATTTGTTTTCTTATTACTTAATAACTAGAGTTATATGGAATATATGTGTGTGTATATATATATATACATACAATATATATATATATATATATATATATATATATATATATATATATATATATTTAGCTTCACCCAGAACAAAACCCCCTTATAATGGATGGCTGTTGCCAAAGTATAAATATGCACTTACCTTCAGAGCTGTCAATCAGTATACTTCCATTCTCTCTCCCTCAGCCTTTGTGTTATTTTTGGCATTCATATTACAAGTGTTAGAATCCTTACAATTCATTGTTATTGTATTATTCAAGATCATTTCACTTGCAAATGATGTAAACCCAAATTAAACTAAGTTGGGCAAAAACTAAAAGGAAGGAGGAATATATTGTCTTCTATACTAAAATAGTAAAAGGAACCATAGGGTGGATCTAGCTGCAACCAGAAACTCACATGCTCTCAGAATATTCTTTCTTCAACTCTCATCTCATTCTCTAAATTTCCCCATGCACATGGACTTATGACATATATATATCCTTACATGTAACAGAACTGAAAGAAAGCTTTTCCTCTTCTGTATGTAATAATAAAATATTGTAAAAAATGCCTAATTTAAAGATACACATTCATTTGTGCACCAATAATTTTAGCTAATTAGATACAGGTGTGCTACTTACAATAGTCATGAGTTTATAGGGATCAGACAAAAAAAAAACAACTATCTTTATTCAGAGATAATATCCTATCTGAAAAAAAATCTAAAGAAGGCTACTAAAACTAGCAACTTTTATAAGTTTGCAGAATACAAGGTCAATATACAAAAACAATTGGTTTTCTATGTACTAGAAAAGGAAATGTAAAATTAAAATTTAGAAATACAATTTAAATAGCATCAAAAAGTGTAAAATATTTACGTATATATTTGTTAGGAGTTACACAAGATCTGTACACACACACAAAAATAAAACTATAAACGTTGCACAGAGATTAAAGAAGAACAAAACAAGTGGACAGATATGGCCCATCATGGATTCAGAAACTCAGTATTGTTAAGATGTCTATTCTTGCACAAACTGAACTACAAATTTAATGCAATGACAGTCAAAATCCCAGACTGCTTTTTGTAGAAATAAATGGGCTGATTTTAAAATTAGTATGGAGGGCAGCCCCCGTGGCGCAGCGGTTTAGCGCCGCCTGCAGCCGAGGGCGTGATCTGGAGACCCTGGATCGAGTCCCACATCAGGCTCTCTGCATGGAGCCTGCTTCTCCCTCTGCCTTTGTCTCTGCCTCTCTCTCTGCATCTCTATGAATAAATAAATAATAAAATCTTTAAAAAAAATAAAAAATAAATAAAAAAAATAAAATTAGTATGGAAATTCAAAACACTTAAAATAGCAAAAACAAATTAGAAAAAAAATAAAATGTAGAACATCAACACTACTTACGTCAAGAAGTAATTTAAAGTTACTCTAATCAAGCAACTATGAAATAAAAATGCATGGTATTGAATAAAATTCAGAAATGGACCCACTCAAATTGTCTGACTTTTGACAGAGGTCCCAAGGAATTAAATGGAGAAAGGATAATGTTTTTGATAAACTGTTTTGTAGCTATTGGATATTCATATGCCACGAAGAAAATGACAATCCTTGGCTCTTATTTTTACCTGTATGCAAAAATTATTGTCAAAATACCTATATGCAGTTGTTGAACCTATAAAACTTCTAGAATAAAATATGGGCGAAAATTCAAGTGACTCTGGGATTTTTTAAACATTTATTAAATAAAGTGCTTGCAACAATCACAGCTTCTGAAGGAAAATAATTGATAAACTATACTTCTTCAAAATTAAAATAATGCCCTTTAGAATATAATTACAAATAAGAAAAGGCATTCCACAGTAGAGAGATAACATTTAAAAACATAAGTTTGACAAAGGACTTATAACTAGGATATATTTTTAAAAAACCTCTTATGTAACAAAAATAATATAACAAACCAATTCTTAAATTGATAAGATTTGAAAGACACTTTGAAAATTTAAAAATACTGTTGCAAATACCTGAACATATCTTTATTATTAGTTACAGAGAAATTCAAATTAAAATACAACGAGATACCACTACACATCTACTAGAATGACAACATGTAAAAAATGCTGATTTCAACAACTGAAAATAAATAAATAGATGTGATCCACTGTCTCAACAAACTAAAGTCACACAAAGACCAATAGAAGACATAATGACTGAAAATGTGCCAAGATTTTGATAGAAACCAATCTTCAAAGTTGTGATGGCAAGAGATTGCAAAGGTTCTAGAAATACCTATGCAAAGCCATGTACAAGAAACAGAAGAAAGATCCGTGTGTATAGAGAGAGGGCAATGATAAAAGGAAGAGTGATAGAAAATAGAATCAGAGACAGATAAGGGAGCTGGTTCATCTGGGACCTCATTAGCCATGGTAATGATTTTGAATTTCACCCAGTGAGGTAGTAGCCATTGGAAATTATTGAGGAGAACAGTGACATTATATGGCACAGGGTGAGGGTTAATTGTCCAAGAATGATCTCCTGCAGGCTGGCCTCCCAGAAAAGGAGCAGGCTTCCTAAAGGGGTCCATGGAGACCAGCTACAAGACCAACAACAAGACTTTCCTCAAAAGGACCTCCACTTCTCTCCAACTATTACGATGAGGTGCTGGTTTATGTCATCACACAGCTGCAACTATAAGGCTGAATCACTAGTCTTTCCTCCCTGGTGAAAGTTAGGCTTCTGCAAAATTGTCAGCTAGGAGAATAGGGCTAGAACCAAGGATTTTTCATGCCACTTGGTGCTGGATCTTAGTCCCTGGTCAAGTCATGAAGGATCACTTCCATTAAAAGACTCAGGGCCAATCTTGCTCTCCCTAGTCTTATGCCCATCCACATGAGATTACCATGCACTTTCCTATAATGCACTCAGCACCAAGGATCCCACACTCTTGCTCTTGGCTCAAGAAGTTTTTTCCCAGTAAGAGCTGTTCATAATTGTCTTTTTTGTTTGCTAGTCACTGGCTTAATTTTTAAAAATTAAAAAAAAAAAAAAACAGGGATGCCTGGGTGGCTCAGTGGTTGAGTCATGCCTTTGACTCAGGCATCCCAGGCTCCTGGGGTGGAGTCCCACATCAGACTCCCCACAAGGAGCCTGCTTCTCCCTCTGCCTGTGTCTCTGCCTCTCTCTCTCTCTCTCTCTCACTGTATGCCTATCATGAATAAATAAAATTTTAAAAAAAATTCAAAAATAAATAAATAAATAAATAAATAATAAATAAACTGGTATTACCTTGAATATATATATTATATTATGTATATTATATTATATTATATTATATTATATTATATTATATTATTATATTTTATGTTGGGCCGGCTATTGTGCCCAAGATTGTGAATCCAAGAAACCACTAAGGAGCCGACACCGATGCAAACACACGAGGGTTTATTTACGAGCTTGAGCTTGGATCCAAGTGTACCCGACACAGCGGAGCAGGGGCTTGGACCCCGAGGTGGGTTCCAGCTGAGTTTTATGGGCTGGTCTCGGGGACCTCCAGAAGGGCTGGAGCAATTCCTCCAGTTCTGTTTCCATTCTGATATGGGGCTTTCAAGGGCGTTGAGCTCTGTTCTCATTCTAATATGGGGCTTTCTAGGGCCTTAAACTGTCCTCCCTCCCCCTAACTGAAGTAAGGTAAAGTTCAGCTCTTATTCACAGGGGCCTGGGATGGCTGTACTTGTGCTAACACCGGCCTTAAGGTGGAATGGCCTTAGTTTTCTTGGCCTCCACATGGGTGGGATCAACGAAGTAGCGGCAGATCCTCCGTCTTGCTAAGCCCACCTCAGCAAGTTCCCACCACCAGCAAACCACCAAGGACACATCGTCAGGGGGACACAGGACCTATGCAGGAAACCTGAACCGTACCTTACCCAGACCCCATATAAGGGCATAAGCAGTTATGGCCCATACCGATTCCACCAGCAACATGCCCTAATACCTAACACCCATACAGACACACAACCCCTTACCCCTCCCCCTTAAAAAAGTCTGCTTGTACTCCCCTGGGTGTGACTTCCCCAGCCCCAAGACTTCCCCGGCTTCACTCCCTTGTGGGGCCTTGAAACCTCACCCGAGAACACATCCCATTAAAAGCCTGTTTCAGGGATCCCTGGATGGTTCAGTGGTTTATCACCTGCCTTTGGTCCAGGGTGTGATCCTGGAGCCCATGGGTTGAGTCCCTCATCAGGCTCCCTGCATGGAGCCTGCTTCTCCCTCTGCCTGTCTCTCTGCCTCTTTCTCTCTCTGAGTCTCTCATGAATAAATAAGTCAAATATTAAAAAAAAAACAAAACCTGTTTCAACCAACTTTTGCCTGGCTTCTCCATTTCATTTCACTACCAATTGGATTAAACCTGACATTATATTATATTATATTATATTATATTATATTATATTATATTAATCTCAAAGCCTAGCCTAGTGCAATGGTTTGAATGCTTGCATCCTCCCAAAATTCATATGTTGTAATCCTAATGTCCAATGTGGTAGTATTAGATGATGGGGCCTTTGGGAGGCACTTAGTTCATGAGAATAAAGCCCTCATAAATGGAATTAGTACACTTATAAAATAGATACCATAGAGCTCGCTAGTACCGTCCACCATATCAGGACATAACAATAAGTCAGCAGTCTGTAACCCAGAAAAGAGCTTTCACAAGAATATGACCTTTCTGGAACACTGATCTTCGACTTCCAACTTCTAGAATTGTGAGAAATAAATTAAGCCACCCAGTCTGTAGTATTTTGTAATAGCAATCTGAATGCACGAAGGTACCCAATGACGTCTTAATAACCCTTTAAGAAATATTTGTTTAATGAGTACATATCATTTCAAATTTACTAAATTTACTATAAAAATACAAAAATAAAAATGCCAATTATATTTGCACTGCATGTATTTATGCCTAATTTAATGTCCAAGAAAAGAGTCAAGACGACTGCAGCTATAAAATAGAAGAAACACATATATAGAAAGAAAAGAAAAATCAAGAAGAAATTCTTAAAATCAATAACCATGTCTAAAAATTACATGTACTTACTATACCTTTTCCAATATACATAGACCCATATGTCATCATTTTATGGAAAAGAATGCTATATGTAGTCAAAATGTAAATAAAGACAGCATCAAGTTCAAAGTGAATATTTTTTATTGGAAAAGTTTGTTAATGTATTCTGTGTGAGTCTTTGCTTGATTCCCAACTCACTAAAGCTTGTATTTTATCTTTTCTCCAATGATATGGTATTTGATTCAGTGTAAAGACTTGTGATCATTTATTTGATTGCAACCATCTGTTCCCTAAAAGTCATTTATCTCTCTCAGGATTTAGAATCATATCTACAGATTCCTAGGGTGCCCCCTTTCCTCTCCCTTGAGGGAAATTACTTTGTCTTGATTGCCTGTTTCTTTTTTATTCTCTCCTGGGTTTTATCCTAAATCAACCCTGTCCATGGGAGTTCAAAGGCAACAATTATAAAGCTTGAATCTAAGAATTACCAGTGACTGCATATCAGAGAAAATGAATATGTGTGTTCAGATGCCTGTTGGGACTTCTCATGTACCCTTCAAATTTTCATGCAAAAGCAAATGCATTCAGAAAAGTCGAAACACTTACAATATGGTTTTCTCTAGATAAAATATTGAGGTGATAAGAAGATATCTGAGAATTTACCATAATGGACAGATAATGTGTACTCATTACTATGCAAGATAATTTTCTTGTATCATCTATTAAATTCTCAAGACAAAGCAATGAGTTGGGCATTCCTTTGGCTATTTTTAAAGTAAGAAAATTGAGGATCACTGACTTGCCCAGGCTCTGCTTAGCTCATGGCAGAGTTGAATTCAAACACAGGTATCAAAAACTTCAAAGCATATTCTTTCATAAGCTCTTTACCTCATACGGACATATAACAACATTAGTATACTTTAAACGTGTTCTTTACAGCTCTTTCAACACGGTTAATTTATAAGTTCTATAACGTCAGAGTACATATAGGGAAACATATGCTAGGTATGTCTCTGTATTGCAAGGTGTTTATAGTCTAGCTGGGAAGACAGGACATGAACCAATGTAAAATATTTCACTTAAAAAGATATAAGGAAGGTGCCAAACCACCTGGGGGGTTCTGCGGTTTGGCACCTATCTTCAGCCCAGGGCATTATCCTGGAGTCCTGGGATCGAGTCCCACCTCAGACTCCCTGCATGGAGCCTGCTTCTCTCTCTGCCTGTGTCTCTGCCTCTCTCTCTGGGTCTCTCATGAATAAATAAACTCTTTTTTAAAAAAGTAAAAAGATGTAAAGAAAATTTGAAAACACAAAACTTTTTCCTTTTTTTTTTTTTTCTTCAGTTTTTAAGGCTAGAGGGTAAATCCCATCCAGTTACTCCTGGCTAGCTCTGGAATTCACTATAAGCCTTAAAATCGAGCAGTATTTTCTTCCAACTTTGTTCATCCCTTTAAAATTGGTTTGGCTGTCCTGTGTCATTAATGTTTCTATATAATTTTCTAACAAAACTAACAATTTATAAAACAATCCTGATGGAATTGTAAATGGAATCATTTGGAACTTATAGATCAATTTGGAACTAAATTACACTTTGAAAATATTGAGCCTTCTAATTCATAAACACAATGAATCTTATTATTTGTTTAGATTTTCTTTTATATCTGTCAGCAATTTTCAGTGTTTTAGTAAAGAGATCTTGCACTGTTCTTATCCCTAAGTATTCTACATTTTTTGGCACCATTATCACTTATATTTCATGTTATTTTTTCCTTCCAAGACTCAAAACTATAATTGATTTTTTTGAGTGTTATCAAAGAATTTGATCATTTTTGAGTGCCTGAAATTATGGTTATTGGTAACTGAGTGTTATTTGAAAATCATTGACAATAACACTGTATATTTAACTTGTCCCTTATAATATAAAAAGCAATTTCATATTTACTACATTATTTCATTCATCCAACAAACCTTGAGCCAATCTTTAAGATATTATTTTTATTTGCTCAGTTTAGAACAGAAAAAAAAGCTTAATAGGCATCATTTATTGAACACATAAACTATATTTGATTGTTATATCTCAAGGTTATGTTGCTGCAAGCTTATTAAATTAATGTAATAGTTATAGCAGTTTTATAGATTTCTTAAAATTTTCTATGTAGACAACTATGTAATCTTGTAGTGACTAGGACAAACAATATAAGACAAAATAAAAATGGGAGAATGGACATCCTGGCTTCATTCTCAATCTTAAGGGAAAGTGCTAGCATTTACATAGGACATATAGTGTCCTATAATACTGATAATTTTTATATTTGTTAATTTTGTCTTTGTCAGATTTTGGTTTGGAGGCTATACTGGTTTTGTGAAACTACTGAAAAGTATTCCCTGTTTCTACATTTTGTGAGTCTGTTGATAAGGGCTACATTAAAATAAAAATATTTCCTGTCACCAGGGAAGCCATGTGGATTGAAGTTACCATTGTGGGGATTTTGATGAGGAGCTCATTTCTCTAATAAATACAGAACTATTCAAATTTTGTATCCAATTTTGTTAAATTATAGTTTTTAAGAAATGTATCCATTTCATATACATTGTCAAATGCATGGCAACAAAAATCACTTCCCTTTGAATGTCATTTGGATTATGGTAATAGCACCCCTTTTGTTCTTGCTATTGATGACAAATATTTCCTTCTTTTTATTTCTTTTTTTCTTTCCTGCTTTTTCTCCATCAATCTAAGGATCCATCAATTTTGTTTAACTTCAAGAGACAGATTTTTCTAATTTTATTTTTTCTTGTTGCATCTTCTATTAATTTCTGTTCTTATCTTTCCTTTCTTGTACTTATCTTTTTAGTATAGTTGACACACAATATTACATTAGCTTCAGGTGTACAACTTGGTGATCTGACAAGTTCATACATGCTATGCCCATCACAAGTATAGTCCACTACTTGTCTATTACATCACTACAACAGTATCATTGACTATATTCCTTATGCTCTACTTTTTATTTCTATAACTCACTTATTCCATAACTGGAAGCTATGTCTCCCTCTCTTTCACCTGTTTTGCCAAACTGCCCACAGCCCCTCCCCTCTGGCATCCATCAGTTTATTCTCTGTATTAATAGTTCGGACTCTGCATTTTGTTGTTGTTATCTTCTTTTTATTCCATTTATGAGTGGAATCATAACAGTATTTCTTTTTCTCAAGCTGACTTAGCGCACTTAGGGTAACAACTTGTAGGTCCAACCATGTTGTCTCAAATGGGGACATCTCATTTTTAATGGCTGTGTAATATCCCACATTATGCTATATGGAATATATATTATATATTATATTCCATATATATAACATATATTATATATTTTTTATATATGTCACATTTTCCATATCCATTCCTCTATTGATGGACACAGATTGCTTCCACATCTACTTATTTTGGGTTTGACCTTTTATTTCTAACTTCCCAAAGTGGAAGTTACTTATATCATCAATTTTAGAACTCTACTATTTTATTATTTATTATTATGATTTTATTTTCTAATTTAAGCATTTAAAATCATAAATTTCCCTCAATAAATTGTGTCAGTGGCATTCACAAGTTTTATTAGACTATCATTCCAATTTCATACATTTTGAAATATTTTCTAATTTCCTTGTGATGTCTCCTTTGTACCATGTATTATGAAGTATATTATTTAATTTCCAAATATTTTTTCTAGATATCTCATTATTATTACTTTTTCATTTAATTTTGCTCTATTCAGAAAGTTAGCTATACATAATTTCAAGAGTACTGAGTATTTCAACCTTTTTTATGACTAACTTATGATCCTTCTGGTGAACATTTTGTTTTATTTGAAAAGACTGTGTGTTTGACATTTTCATATGTAACATTCTACAATGTCAGTGAGGTCAATGGGTGATAGTTGTTCACATTCTCTGTCTCGATTTTCTGTGTAGTTCTATCAATTACTGAGAGAGAAGGGTTGAAATCTTCATGTCTTTGCAGATCTGTTTGCTTTTCTCAATTCTATCAGTTTTTGATTCATGCATTTTGTGGCTCCCCACCAGATGCATACATTTTTGGATTATTAACTCCTTGAGGAAGTAATCTTCTTTCATTATAAAATAAAAGTATAAAATCTCCTTGTCTGTTGTAATATAACTTTTTTCTGATGTCTACTTGTTCTAATACTAAGACAGTCATTTTAACTCTTATGATATGGTATATCTCACATTTTAATACTAAAAATGTTTAAATGATAAAAAGCTTTTTCATTTGCCCACATATGTGTTTTTCCATTGTTTTTCACACTTGTCTACAGATCCAGGTTTATATCTGGTATCATTTTTTCAGCCTGTAAAGTAGTCTTTAGTTAGTGTGTTCTATTACATGCCTGCTACCAAACAATTTTGCTGGAAAAGTCTTTTCAATCTTTATTTTTTAAAAATTATTTTTTTGGGGGGCACAGATTTTAGATGCCCTCCCCACCATTTTCCTCTTTAAATATGTTATTTGATTTTCTTCTGGAAGCTTTTTTCCTGAGAATGGTTAATCATTATTTTTCCCCACACATAATAACCCACACACACATGCTTTTAGTATTTCCTCTTTATCAGTGCTTCTCTACAATTTGATTATGATGGTTTCCCATAGTATAACTTTCCTTGTTTATTTATTTTAGAGTTTTATGAGCATCTGAGGTCTCTGTGTTTATAGATTTATTACATATGAAAAATTTCCAACCCTTTCTCAAACTTTTTCTTCCCTAGATCTGTTTCTAATGACTCATCTTTCCTGGTTGTGTGACAAACCTTCCTCTCTGGTAAATCTAGATTCTTGTTGGGGATTTTGAATCTTAGATTATTAAGCATATGAATTTTCTCATCTTTCTCTAAAAGCTATTGGGTTTAGTGGTCTTAGGAAGTCAGCTGAATTGTAGATTAGCTTGATCTTTTTAAGGCCTCCTTGGCCCTATTCCTAAGGCATCTCCTTTTTTGGGCCCTCCAGATTTCTCCATCAAGATATCTCTAACTGGGACTCAAATTATGCATGCTTTACTCGTTTTGCAGCTTATATCATCCTGTACTTGTTTTTCCAGTTTCATACGTCATTTTTACCCTTTGTATGTGCACATGAATATTCAGGAACACACTTGGTAGATATTCAGAGTGCTTCTCTGATTATTTCCTGCTTTCTGATTCTCTGCCTCTCAAATTTGATATCTCCTAAGTCCTCAATATTTAATACCTGTATCTTCAGTTCAATGAGATATGTATGCTCTCTTGAGTACCCAGCCCTATTTGACAAGCACCTATAGGCAGAAAGCCTAGGCCAGCTTTCGGGTCAATGTGTTTCCTTCCCTTTCTCTGAGTTTACAGCCATGAGCTGCCTGTTGTCCAAAGTCAAAAAGTATCAACAGAAGTTAATGCATTATGGACTGAAGAGAAAACCTCCTCAAATATTTTTCTTTTTCTTTTAACTCGGTAGCCCATCAGAACCTACCAAACTTATATTTCATGGGGACTCAAATAGGTTCTTAAATTATATTCCCTACAAAAATTAGCATTCTTAAAGCATGTTTTCTAGTACATAATCATTTTACAAAATGAGCTTCACTTTTATCTACTACAAAAGATTTAGTGTAATATCTAGTCATCTTGATTTACCTAGTCATCCATCCATAAAATGGTGGCTTATAGTAGTTGTTGAGGAGATCCTTCAAAGTTTGTACACTATGAAATGTTTGAATTAAACATTAGTTATTAAAGTACAACATAGGGATCCCTGGGTGGTTAAAAGTTTTAGCGCCTGCTTTTGCCCCGGTCGTGATCCTGGAGTCCCGTGATCGAGTCCCACATCAGGCTCCCTGCATGGGGCCTGCTTCTCCCTCTGCCTGTGTCTCTGCCTCTCTCTCTCTCCAACATGAATAAATAAATAAAATCTTTTAAAAAAATAAAGTACAACATAATCTCCTCTACCTCTATAAAGAGAAATAATATTTATTGGTCAAATGGCATGATATAGCATTTATTTTCATATGGCAGTGTATGTGTGGAAAAAATGCACTGATTCATGGAAATATTAAAAGCACATTTTTTCTTCCCTATTCTCAAATTATGCATTTATTTAAATAAGATACTTTGTAAATGCTTTTCATGTAATTTAGATTGGCTTTCTCAGAAACTTAGATATGATTAATATAAATTAAAACACATGCATATCAAGTTGTTTCCTTTTGCCAGAATTATTCAAAATTCCAAACTTTCTCTGTATCTCAAATATTGTGGTAATCTTAACATAAAGTTCCTTTCAATTTAAAAATATTCTCTCTATAATGAGAACACAGTAGGGGAAAATCGCATAAATTTTTAAATGGTCTTCTGAGAAAGCTCTGAAATAATGCATTTCTTTTCTTCATTTTCAAAGGGTGAACTATATTACCATGTACCTCTCAACTAATAAATGCCTATGGTTATACAAGATATATTTCAGGAAAACAATTTGACATTCTCTTCTTGCTATTAAGTTATGCTTTTGAGGTCCATAGATAAAATTAGTAATATCTCTTTCTCTATAACTCACTGTACAGAAGGAAATACACACAGATGAGCTTTAGTTTATTTCTTAATGACTTCCTGGAGACTGTATATCAAATTACATTTGTTTATCTAGAGGGAGAGAAAATAATAATGCATCATTTCATTAGTTGTGGAATATTCTTTGCATTAGTTATGCCAGACATTAATGATTTATCTTATTCAGTGATGCCTCCTTTTTATTAAAATATTATAAATCTCAAAAATATTCTGTAATTAAATCCTTAATATTAAAGAAAAAGTCTTGGTGAGTTGCTTTCTCCAATATTTTAAATATTTCTTTATTTCCAATGAGCTGAATAATCTCAGAAGAATTTTAGTCAATCACAAAGAAGATACATGGTAAAGCTGACTGTGGCATAGTAATTAAGAAGCAGCCAAAATCCCCATTTCTTGCAAATTTTCAACAATATGCTCTTCAAAGGATGATTTTAGAAGAAACCATTGAATCTGTCCTCTAAATTTTATTTTAACTTGGTCTACTCATGACATTTTATCTCATCAAGAGTGAGACCACATTCCCAAAATGTAGTTGCTGAATGCTCTTAACATAATGATTACTAGGGATGAAATTGAGATTCCTGAGATATGTGAGAGCTTCAGTTTGAAGTTAAATTGTCAGTGTCACAACATTGTGGGGTACACTCTCCCAAATAAAGAGTGTGCATCCGATGTCACTAATAACCTTTAGAGCTAAGTGTATTTTTTAAAAAAGCTTTATTTTAAATTCTATGTATATTTTTATTCTTTACTTCCTTCAATATCACTTCCATGACAGCAGTTATTTGCTATTTTTCCATATAAATTTTGGGATCTGAGGCTAACCTATGAATAATGATAAGTTTCAGGCATAGATACTGACAAGTCTATAGGGTAGTGGGAAGATTCATATATTATGTTTGAAATGTAGAAATTAACTCATTCTCAGATAAGGAACTATGTATATAAATGGGTACATTTATAGACCTGAGTTAAATGTTAAGATACATTAAGATTATCACTTCTGTTTCAGAAGACTAGACAGACTCCTATAAAAACTGAGTCCACTATCTGGTTCAGTCTAACACAGGAAACATCTCAGTGTGAGTATTTCAGAACAATGTCCACTGTATACCATATTGGATTTACTGTGCTTGTTAAAGGAACAGCTTATATGTGTGGGAGTAGTGATAAAATATCCAAGGCCTTACAAAGGCACTATATGTGAAATCAACCCCTTACTCCTAAATATGTCTCCCACACCCATAAAGATCTTTTAAGTAAACTTTTGAAGTATTAAAGTTAATGCAAGACATCTTAAGGAGTGTGCTTCTTGAGGAGTAATGTGTGAGAATGAGCAGTCCTATCTGATTTACCACAAAAACATTATAGTGAGGGAGTTACAGAGCTGTGGTTTCAACTCTGACATGTAAAATATTAGAGTTGTGTCACTCTTATCCTTATAGTTAAAAAAAAAAAGGTGAACTAAAAATTAGTGAATTTTCTTAGACCCACCAGATAACTCAAGAAAGGATAAAGTGGCCATCCCCAAATCATGAGATAACTGAATCAGTCATGGCAGTGATCTGCTTACTTGGAGCAGAAGCCATGAGAGCAATAAACAGGGAGCAACCCTTAAATGGTAATTCTGTAGACTGTTCAAGTATTAGTAAGATTGGTACAAGAGAGAAACTCCTGGTTGCCAGTCTTAGGCCACAATCCACAAATTTGTGGATTTTGCCTCAAGGAACTCAACAGGTTCTTACAGTGAAGATCCCAAAAGATAACGTCATGGTTCTGGTAGGGGGAAGGAAAATTAACATCTAAAGTACAACCAGAGTCTCAAAATCAAGGCCTACTGTCCAAGGAAAAGGACTATCAGAGCCTTATTATACCTGGCACAGTATTTAACTGACGTATGTGCCCATTAGTCTGTCTGTCTAGAGACAGAGAACATTTTGTTACTGGACTTATAAGCCAAATTGCATACTAAAAATATCTATAAATTACAATATCTGTATCAGGTTCTTAACTTTTAAAATTTATAAAACCTGCACAGTGACAGATAATTACAAATAAAGAATCTCAATATCACTAATTTTAGCTCTAATGAAATGTTTTTAACATGAGATAATACAAACAGCATATAGACCTTAAGATGTAGAAAAACATGGTGATTGCTTTAGATCAGTCTCTAGATTTACATTGTCCAATACAGTAGGCACTAGCTACATGTTGGTATTGAACTTGAGATGTGTCTAGTCCAAATTGAGATTTTTGTAAATATAAAATAAGCATTGGATTTCAAAAACTTAGTTAAAAAAACCCAGCATGGGGATCCCTGGGTGGCGCAGCGGTTTGGCGCCTGCCTTTGGCCCAGGGCGCGATCCTGGAGACCCGGGATCGAATCCCACATCGGGCTCCCGGTGCATGGAGCCTGCTTCTCCCTCTGCCTGTGTCTCTGCCTCTCTCTCTCTCTCTCTCTCTCTGTGTGACTATCATTAATAAATAAAAATTAAAAAAAACCCCAACATGTAAAATGTACATTTATTTTATATTGATTACATGCCAGAATAATGATATTTTGGATATATAATGTTAAATAAAATTATATTATTAAAATTAATATCACCAGTTTTTAAAAATAGTAGAATACTGAATAATACATATGTGGCTCCCATTATATTTCATTTGGACATCTACTGTACAAGGAAAGAATGCAAAACTCCTGATCAACCATAATTTTTCAGTAATATAGTAATGGGTCATCTGATGACTTACAATACAATGTGACAAATTAACTCAAAATGCTTTTTAGCTTATTGATACCACTTCACTGATTTTTTTTCAACAAACTGAATTTTTCTGTGAGTTTTGCATTGGGAAGGCACAAGTCAGAATGAATTTGTCATTCTGTCCACCGTGAATTTGTCAAAATTTTAATTCAAGAGCAGCATGCATGACTGTTGTCTGGAATAATAATTTTTTGGATTTTCAGCTTTGGCTATACCGATAGATAACAATTATTAAGGTTAAAATACTGAAACATTTATCAAAATTAGTACCGCTGGTAATTTCCATTTCATTAAAATTTATACATGTTTCCATTTGTAAAGTTTCTTAAACTCTCTGAGATCCATGAAACCTTTCAACATTTATAGATGGAGATCATGAACTCAGTGAAATTTTATGGAACATTTTGTGGATTTGTTAATTTTTCTATTCTGGAGAGAATAGTCAAAGACTTTACTAGTTTGCTAAAGGACTCGATACAAAAATATTAATTATCTACTTTAGAACTAGCTTAATCTCTTTCCAGTACTGTGGCTTCTTTTTGATTGAGATAAAGACTAACATACATTTCTTGAATTTAATGTGTGCTAATAAATTTTTTGAGCTTCTGAATTTTAAGAAATTAACTGGAAGTACTGATAGATATTAATTCTTGCAGTGGAGGATGAGGGACTCCTTTTTAATCTGAAAATGATAGCAATTTTATGTGGTTTAAATCATATTTGATGTATTTTCTATGTCTGCTATCTGTAGTTAATGTCTTCATGTAGAGGATTCTCTATATCTGCTGTCTGAAAGGTTAATGCCTTCATGTAGAGTAGTTGGTGTAAAAGAAACCCTCATGCATGGGTGATGGGAATGTAAACTGTTCAGCCACTGTGTAAGACAGTATGCAGTATCCTCCAAAAATTAAAAATAGACTTAACCTACAATCCAGCAACTGCACTAAATGGGTATTTACCCAAAGAATATGAAAATAGTAATACAAAAGGATATCTGTACCCTTATGATTATTGCAGCACTATATCATAGTCAAATTATGGAAGCAGTCCAAATGTCCATAAACTGATGAATGGATAAATAAGATGATATAAATATCTATATATATACACATACAATGGAGTATTAATTTACTATAAAAATAGTGAAATCTTGCCATTGCAACAATATGGATGGAGCTAAAGGGTATAATGTTAAGTGAAATAAATTAGTCAGAGAAAGACAAATACCATATGATTTCACTCCAATGTGGCATTTAAGAAACAAAACAATGAACAAAATTAAAAAATAAAGAAAAAAAAAAACAGACTCTTAATTATAGAGAATAAACTGATGGTTATCAGTGGGAAGATGGAGGTGGTGAAATAGGAGAGGAGATTGAGTACCCTTATCATGATGAGCACTGAGTAATGTATAGAATTGTTGAATCACTATATTGTACACATGAAATTAATATAACACTGATGTTAACTATACTCGGATTATTTTTTTTTTAACTATACTCGGATTATAATTTAAAAACAATAAAAAAGAGTAATTGATGTCTAAGTCATCAAAATTTAGTTAAATTAGTTTTGTATGAGGGCAATCATCAATTTTATCCAAAAGAAACTTCCTTTTTGGTATTCTCATTATTAACTTCCCAGGCACACAAGCTAATATAGAGCAAAACATCCCTTAGGCTCTATAAAAATAAAAACAAACAGCTTTCCACCATGCTACTGCAGGCTTTAGCATATGAAAGAGTGATTTTTTTCCTATCACAGGAGCCAGATTTGCTTTAGAGAACACTAATTTCATAAGTTTGTCTCCAAACTTGGTACAGTCTGAAGACACAACCCTTATACACAAAAAGCCACAAAGTCTTCAAATTTAAAAATAAACCATTTAATAAAATAAAATAAAATAAAAAATAAAATAAAATAAAAAACCATAAAATAAACCATTTAAATCTAAACCATTTAAAAATAAATAAATAAAAGCCCACAGTTTTACTTGCTGTTGTGTTTATGCCATCATAATAAAACAGTCAATGCTCAGTGTGGCAATTTCAAAAATCTGATCCTGAATATGTGTGTAAATAATAGATTGAGTTTCTGAGTGTTTCCACAATGTAACAATAACTTAAATTATAGCAGGATTGGAGGCAAGTAGCCACTGGCTACACAGATACAGGATATACAGGGAGTCAGCTGAATTTTGTAGTTCTAACCATTCAGGAATCAGCCTGGGCTAGAGTGGAGTCCTAGAGAGTCATGGCCAGGAAGGAACACGGACACACTGTATCACATGTAGATCACAGGAATCCAGAAGAGAGACCAGAGGTTGGGTAAGGGAATGGGGTGGACACCAGAAGACTCAGTACAATGAATATGTTCCCTACTTTTGAGATGTTTTTGATATCTAGCTCTTGCTATAGGAAGGCCATAAACCTTGATCATAAACTATAAATTCACACCATTTCAGTGGTTCAGAGGCTATTTTCATAATGATACTAATACACTGTATGTATATTTCACTGTCATTCTCTTGTAAGTGTAGAGTGGAAATTGCAGAGGCTGCATGAAGTATGATACATGAATAAAATACATAAAGCCTGAAAAAATGAATTCAGGAACAAACATAACAATCTAGCAAGACACTAAAGCAATTTGCACCAATATAAACCAGTGTCATTCTCACCATTTTTGTCTATTTTACAAAATACAATTATTTGAAACAAAAATGTTACTTAAGTTAACCTATAATGTTTAGTATTCTGTTTTAAATTTATTTATTTATTTATTTATTTATTTATTTATTTATTTAGAGCATGATCAATCAGGGGGCAGGAGAAGTGCAGAGGGAGTGAGAGACAGAATCTTAAGCAGACTCCACACCCAGCATGGAGCCAATGAGGGGCTTGATCTCATAACCCTGAGATCATGACCTGAATTACTGCTATTTTAAATGAATTAATAGAGGTTTAACATTTTTTCTTAGTTTTAATTTTTAGTTGGTAAATATTAATAGAATAGTCCACATAAACTAAAGCTCCTTCAGGTGCTCAATTACTTTTAAGAGTATAAAGGGAGCCATGAGTCAAAAATTTTTGACAAACATTATCCTACATTAACACATCAAAATAGAGAAATACAGGGGCACCTGGGTGGCAAAGTCCTTTAAGCATCTGCCTTCGGCTCAGGGCATGATCTCAGGGTCCTGGATGAAACCCCCCATTGGACTTCCTACTCAGTGGGGAGCCTGCTTCTCCCTTTATCTCTGCCCCCTGGCTTGTGGTCTCTCAGTTTCTCACACTCTCTTCATCTTAAATAAATGAATAAAATTTAAAAAGTAAAAAAATAAAATAAGATAGAGAAATACAATCTTCTCACAGGGCACTTAAAATGCATCTTATAACATTCAACATCTTTCTAATAAAGAAATAAGCAATTTGCGTCTGACCTGTGTCTGGGCTGGCTACTCCCAAGTGTGGCAGATCCCACTCGGAATTTTAAAGGGTTATATTGAGATATAGCATCCAAGTGCATGTCTTAGCTATTTCTTCATGCTTTCTGAGTCCTCTTCTCTATGATAGGCCTCTGGGTATCCATGGGCCATTCTCAAAACTTGTGCATTTTCTTGCTAGGGTAAGTAGAAACTTCCAGATGCTTTCACACTCTGGGTAAGGCATGTGTACACCCAGGAGTTTCTCTTCAGACTCTGCAATGAGGTCCCACACAACCCTCATGTCTGCGCCAACATGCCCACTCCATGTTAGAAACTGTACTCAGCCAAAGTCTTGAGAGGCAGAACAATGGAAACAATATTCTTCAAAATTTATTTAGGTGTTTCTAAAGCAATATTTCCTCATCAATGATCAATTCAAAAATCTAGAGATCAAAAATCTAGTCTACTAATCACTGCCCTACTGTTGTCTCCCTTATACACTCACCATCTCTTGGGTCTAGAGGGACAAATTTTCTTGGGACCTCCCATGGCTGTCTCTTTTTGCATCTTGATTCCTTCCCTGGTAAGCTGTCATATGAATAAGAAACACAAACCAAGACTCATCTCAAAAATTTCATATATATAAATACATATATATATATATATACACAATTTCTATTAAAAAATGGAAGTGATATCTTCAAAAATCTATAGCAAACATTATACCAAATAATAAAATATTAGAAACATTTAAATGAATATCAAGGAAAAATATGGATGCTCAAGATCATCTGTAATATTCAATACTTGCCTGTAATTTCTACATAATAGTCTTAAGACATAAAAATAAAAGAGATACAAATATCAGAATTAAAGAGATATAACAGATATCTTTATGCTAATGTTATTATTGTTGGTTTAGAATAACCAAAAGAAGTGTCTGTCACATTGGTAGATTTGTTAGAGCTTCCAATAAGGTGATGTGCTATAAAATAAATACGAGAAAAACAGTAGCTTTAGAATGGCTTAAAAAACAAATGAATTAAAATAAAGTTCATAACAGCAATTAAACATCAGCAGTACAAGTGAAAACACTTTTCCTTCCTCTTTAATTTCTCTATTCCCTCACATTTCTTAGAAACTACAGTTAACAAGCTGGAGAAGTAAAGAAAGAAGCCAAAAGTCAAAAAGCACATATTTGCTGATAAATTATCCCTTCCTGCAGTACCTACCTGTGGATGGTAGATATATTTAAAATCAATTTCAAATATTTCATTATATAATGGTGCCAGACAATTTAATTTGTGAAATAAAATGTTTTAATTTATAATGTGAACATGTGACATAGGATTACAAAATCCTGCCACTGTCATAATTTTCATCCAGAGCAATGGAAAAAAAAATTCTACTGAGTATATTTTAAAGAGACATGGAAGACAAACTAAGTTGCATTGTATTTCATCTATGAGTAATGCTAGTTTAACTTCTGGTTAACAAAAGTATGCTTTTCAATATCTGAGTTTATTTAGTAACAACATAAATTATGTACAATGTATTTTATGTAAGACATTTTTAAAAATTGTAAAATTCTGATATCAAAAAATATATGTGCAATGTATACTAATCAAGGAATTCCAAGAACTTTCACATTTTTAAGATACTCATACTATTATTTATATCCACAAAATCTTATAACACTGAGTTCAATTGCCATGAAACTTGTCAAACATTTTTCCTAAGCCTCCAAATAGAATTCATTGTTTCCCTTTTTTTTTATGTTCCTCTTTTTCATTTCAAATAATGCCTGTATTTGGGATTTTTCAGTTGAATCAGATGTCTCTCCTGTTAGATTAAGCTCCCTAAGAGCATGATAATTTTCTCATCATTGTTGTATTTTATGTGCTTGGTATGTTAGATACCTATTAAAATAATGAGACAAACAATTCTGTTGAAATATATAACTCAAAATTCTGAGCCATGAAATTTTTCTTTACTACTGTAAATGGTTATGATGTTTTCTAAATTTACTACATTGCTTTTTGCTATTTATTACCTCACTTTACATTGTTTTATTACATGAATTTTTATAAGCATGAGCTATACTTAAAAATCATCAAGAATTATTTCTTTTAAGAGAGAGGGGGAAAATGGTGGCAGAGTAGAAGGACCCTAGGTTTGCCAATGAATATAACTAGATAACTGTTAAATTATCCTAAATCCTCCAGAAATCAATCTGAAGACTGGGAGAACAAACTCCACAACAAAAGGTAGAGAAGGGGCCACATCAAAGAAGGTAGGAAGTGTGGAGAGGTGGCTTAGGAGAGAAATGGATCATGGTTGCTATGGTGGGGAGGCAGCTGGTTGCAGAGAAAGGCATCAGACAGACTAGCACCCAGGGCAGCACACACAAGGAAGATGATTCCTCATAGCAACTGGCTTGGAAAAGAAGAGGGCCAGAATTTCATGACTTCTTGCAACCAGCAGGACTTAAAACCTGGAGTTTTAAAGGTCAGTGTGCTTGACTCTGGGAGAGTTATGAAGACATTGGGCTGCTGATGGAGTAAAGGAGGCCAAACAGCCTGTGGACAAACAGCATGGAAACAGCAAACTGAAGAGCACATGGGGTACGCAGTGGGGAAGTTATTAATTCATCGTGGAGTATGTCTCAGAGAGGCAGTTATCACAGAGATACCTTTCCAGGAACAAAGGAACCAGCAGGTGACATTTCCTTCCCCCATCTTTCAGCATAAACAGAACCACTACAGAAACCATTACAGTGCTGACACTGGCTACCTAACTGGCTTACAATAAACCCTGCCCTCCATACTCAAGAACTACCCTCCCCAGTCATGCTTGTCTCAGTCCCAGTGCAGTGGGCCCCCTCCCCCAGAAGACAGCCCAAACCCCTGCCAACACAGCACCTTCCAACTCAGGAGCTGTGCAAGGCCTTGGTTTTAGTGGTGACAGTGATAAGTCTCATTTCACAAGCAGATCAGAGCACACCTGGTTAGAACACACCACTTTCAGGCCAGAGAGCAAACATTGCCCTCAACAGGCAACAAGAGCCTCTGCAGATAACTGGCCTAAAAAAATAAAGCAGCCAGGACATAACAGCAGAGGACATGCAGCACACATTGGAGACACTCCTGAAAGTGCCAGGCCCTGAGGAACAGAGCAATACAGGACCTCTTCTTCATAAAGCCATAACCTTCAAGAACAGGAGACATAGTTGACTTCTAACACATGGAAAGAGGCACAGAGACTTACACAAAATCAGGAGAAAGAGAAATTTGTCCCAAATGAAAGAACAGAACAAGGCCACACCCAGAAATCTAAGCAAAACAGACTTAAATAACATGCCTGATGGACAATTTAAAGCAGTGATCATAAGGATACTCACTGGACTTAAGAAAAGGGTGGAGGACATCAGAGAGACCATTAACACAGAGATAGGGAATAACATAGCAAAGTAAAGGGCTCAATAAACAAAATGAAAAATACACTTGATGGAATAAACAGCAGGCTGAAAGAAGAAGAGTGAATTAATGTCCTAGAGGACAGGATATGGAAAGTAATCAAGCTGAACAAAAGACACACAAAAAAGAATTATGCAAAATGAGAATAGGGAACTCAGTGACTACATCAAATGTAATAACATTTGTATTATAGGAGTCTCAGAATAAGAAAAGAGAGATAATTTATTTGAAGAAATAATACCAGAAAATCTCCCTTTTCATGGGAAGAAAATAGATATCTAGATCCAAAAAGAACAGAAGACCTCCAACAAAATCAACAAAAGTAGATCCACACTAAGACATATTATAGTTAAAATGGCAGAATACAGTGATAAAAAAAATTCTTAAAAGCAGCAAGACAAAAGAAGACAGTTACATATAAAAGAACCCCTTAAGCCTATCAGCATATTTTTTTCAGCAGAAACTTTCCAAGCTGGAAAGGAGTGGCATGATCTATTCAAAGTGCTGAATGGGAAAAACCTACAGCCAAAAATACTCTGTCCAGCAATGCTATCATTCAAAATGGAAGGAAAGATGGGATTTCCCAGATAAACAAAAACTAAAAGAGTTCATGATCCCTAAACCAGCTCTGCAAGAGATATTACAGAGGACTCTTTGAGTGGAAAGGAAAGACCAAAAGTGACAGTATGAAGGTAGGAAACACAAAAGCAGTAAAAATAAATAGTTCTGTAAAAAATCAGTCAAGGAACTCATAAAATAAAAGGATGTAAAATATGACACCATATACCTAAAAGGTGGGGAGAAGAGGACTCAAGACTGGATTCAATCCTAAAATCAACCTAATATATACCACTATATATGCAGAAGATGTTATATACAAACCCAATGATAACCACAGATTAAAAACTACTAATAAATATGCAAAAATAAAGAGAAAGAAATCCAAATACATCACTAAAAATCCCAAGCAAACCGTGAAAGAAAAACAAGAAGGGTCAGAGAAAATCTTAAGAAACAACCACAAAAAAGTAATAAAATGGCAATAAATACATATATCAAAAATTACTTTAAATGTAAATGGACCAAATGCTCCGATCAAAAGACACAAGAGTATTATACTAAGTGAAATAACTCATAGAAACACAAATATGATTTCACTTATGTGTGGAATTTAAGAAACAACATGAGTAAAGGAAAAAAAGAGAGAGTGAGCCAAAAAATGGACTCTATAGAAAATAAACTAGTGGTTACCAGAAGTGGGTGGCAGGATGGATGAAAAAGGGGATAAAGGAGTACACTTGTGAGGAGCACTAAGTGATCAAAATAAAAAAGTTACATAAATAAAAATTTTAAAAATGAATAGGCAACCTCAAAACAAAAGGAGCAATCCCTTTTGCTTCTATCTTGGAAAAGTTTAATTTACATAAACTAGGAAAACTGTAATATGTATATTAAAAATTATGAAGCATTTGAGTGACATTGCTATTATACATGTTGTAATAAAAAATAATGTAATTTAACTTTCTGAAACTGAATAATAGAAATTTAAAAATATTTGCTTGTCACATCACGAACAATGAGAAAAGATTTACTTTGAAAAAGTAAAATAGCCATAAATCAGTGTAATAGTGGATAATATCATGAATATTTTAAAGAAAACAAGACAGTGGTTTAATATATCCTAACTGAATTTTAAATTTTATAAATAAAATATAAGTAGGTAGGAAGGAAATTAATATATCAAAGTGAAAGAAAAACAGTATATATGAGGCAGAAGCAAACTAAAAACCACAGTGAAGTTCTCTGGGAGATACTCTATAATTTCATAGGATACCATGAAATGATCTATACACAGTTTGTCTGATAATGTCATTTATTGCCTTAATTTAGCATCATGTAAGAAATACAGGTGGTATACTTACCCTATTTTCTTCTTTCTAATGATGTCTATGTCCTTTCCTTGGAATGTGAAATTTACAATGTATATGTGACATATTGTATGCACATCTTCTCCTTCCTTCCCTCCTTCCTTCCTTCCTTCCTTCCTTCCTTCCTTCCTTCCTTCCTTCTTTTCTTCTACCTTTGACCCTTATTATTCACAGCAAATATGCCATATCTCAAGCCTAGCAATGGATTTTGATTGATGTAACTCAGTCATAATGGTTCCTATTGTCCTTACCAAAAGTTGGTTTAAAAAAAATGCTCTGGGACATCATTTTGGCTAATAAGACAAAAGATAACTTCTGAGGGGCTTCTAGGAAATGTGCCCTTGCTTTTACTTAAGAGTTCCTTTTAAAACTTTGGATGTTATAGGGACTAAACGAGATATTTTGAGACAGATGAATCAATCTAGAATAATCTGATATAAAATTGCAAAGGAAAAGATTTTGAAAGTATGGGTTCCTGTGGCCATTATTGAACCATGGTGTCTTCAGTCAGCTGCTTAACAGAATACCATAGACTATGTAAACAACAAACATTGATTTCTCCCATTTCTAGGGGCTAAAAGTCTAGTGAGTGCACTCTCCCTGGTTTGAAGACAGTCCTTCCCAGTGTATTCTCACTTGTAAGAGAGAGAAGAAATAAGCTCTCTCCTCTTTTGTCATAAGGATGCTAATGCCATCATGAGGACAGGAATGTAGAGCCATCCCGAGGGCGTCATTTCCAAATACCATTACATTGGGAATTAGAGTTTCTTTTTTTTGCGGGGGGGGGGTAGAGTTTCAACATGAATTCAGCACATGGATTCAACACGTCCTGGAGCTCCCCTAATCCCAGACTTCTTATTTGAAATACTAGTTCTTGTTGTGCAAAAATCTGAATTTGAGATTTTAACATATAACTGAAAGGATACAAGATATAAAACAATTCTACAGTAACATTATAAATGATAACACTTATGAAGGTCAAGGTTATAAATCTCTGAGTGTGTTATGCCTTTTTGTACCCATCTTCATTGAGATTTCCTTGAAATACATCATGCATTAAGAATGTCATTTTCTTTTTCTTGGTAATTTTGACACTTTCTTGGTAAAATTAGCATTTTACATTTTTAACTATTTCTTAAAAGTGAAATATAATATACATTCTGTGCCTACAACTACAGAGAGCACATTCCTACAACTCAATGAACAATAAAGCCAATGATCATGTAAATACAACTCAAATGAAATAAGAGAAGATTGCCAGAACCCCAGAAGCCTCTTCCATATCCATTTCCAAGCACAACCCTGACTTCTAACCTCTAACTTCTAAGAGATTAGCTTTACTTATTTTGGAACTTGTGATAAGTGGAATCACAAGGAATGTATTGTTTTTATTAGGTCATTTCTTTCATAAGCAGTTTGTTTCTAAGATCCATGCATTTTTGTAAGTAGTTACTGATTACCTTTTTTTTGTTTAGCTGTACAGAATTCTAATATGAATATAACACCATTTATTTATCTATTTTAACATTGAGAGACATTTACCAAAAGCCTTCCTTAAAATGTGAAATTCCACAGACCAGTGGAAGGTATTTTGAAATACATAGAGCTAACTGAGATCTCACATTCAGAATGCAGAGAGTCTATGGCCATACCATCCTGAACATACCTGATTTTCTCAGAATAAAGAATCCCCAGAATTCAGTAAAAGACAGAAAATCAAGTAATAAAATGTGCAAGGGATTTACAAGTGCTATACAATAGGTGATGTTCCAGTCTTCAATAAAAACCTTTAATCATTTTTATTAGTAGTAACCAGACAAGTGCACATTAAAGCATAATTAAATTCCACTACACATGCCCCAGAAAGGCAAAAACAAAAAAAGTACCAAGAAAACACAAAACAAAAGCAAGTTCATGACAATACCAAATATTAGCAAACAAGTTTAGCAACAGAAACTCTTAGACTCTATGCAGCTAGAATTGGCAATTAGTACCATATTTTGGAAAATATTTTTCTTGATCTTCTAAACTTTAGCATTTCTTTTTTCTGTGACCTGAAAATTTCACTCATAGGTACATTCTCACTTAGTCGCCATTTGTTTCAGAGGACACGTGTTTGAATATTTTTAGCAGAATCAATCTAATTTGTCTAAAAAAATGGAAAGTACTTTTTAAAATCATCAAATCTCTCTTTCATATCAGTTCAATTGTATGATAATCTACAAAAGACCTACAAAAGACAAGAGCACTAAAGGAATGAGAAAAACAGGGAATGAAAGTTTAATGTTGAATCCAGAGGGCTAAGCAAAAGAAATCTAGAGGAGGTCTATTGTATTCAAAATCTGTGGACACTAAACCTAGCTGTGTCAATCATAGAATTCATTACTGTCTCCTGGATGGATTCTCTCCCATTTTAGAGAACAACAATCATTCATACCGTCTCAACTATTCTCAAGCCTGACATGGCAGCCATAGATGTGTACTGCTCAGATTCTTCCCTAAGAGGAACCCACCCAGAATGTAGCTGGCTTATGGACTGCCACCACTTTGGCTCCATCACCACCTCCCACACAGGATACATTCTCCCTGAGTTGCTCCCTACCAGTGATTGTATGTGGCAGAATGAATAGAGTGCTGTTCTGTCCAACAGAAAACTCAAATGTGCACTCTTCACTCTGGGACCCCATCACCCTGATTGAGACCCTCTCAGAGTTGTGCCTCAGTCACTTCTACTCAAATGTCCTTCCTTTCCTACTTCCTTCCATAGTTGTTCTTATCTGTGTTTGGCCTGAAAGCTCTCCCTTCTAACCGTCCTTCATCATTCACTGAATTACCCCCAAATGATTCTTTTTTAAAATTTTTTTTATTTTTATGTATTTATGATAGTCACAGAGAGAGAGAGATAGAGAGAGAGAGAGAGGCAGAGACATAGGCAGAGGGAGAAGCAGGCTCCATGCACTGGGAGCCCAAGGTGGGATTCGATCCCGGGTCTCCAGGATCACGCCCTGGGCCAAAGGCAGGTGCCAAACCACTGCGCCACCCAGGGATCCCCCCAAATGATTCTTTTGCACATCCAATTCCACTTGGATGTCTACTTCCAGGAGGACATGAACCATCATGTCCAGTATCTTATACCTTTCCAAAAACTCTCAAAAACTTCACCTCATGGTCCCTACCTACCTCCACAGGGAGCTTGATATGGGATTTGATTCCAGGACCCTGGGATCACAGCCTGAGCCAAAGGCAGATGTTCAACCACTGAGCCACCTAGGGGTCCTGCTTATTTAGTCTTATCAATTAATTCTTCCTTTCAATTTTTTAAAAGATTTTATTTATTTATTATTTATTTATTTATTTATTTATTTATTTATTTATGACACAGAGAAAGAGGCAAAGATATAGGCAGAGGGAGAAGTAGGCTCCTCACAGGGAGCCCAATGCAGGACTCAATACCTGGACCCAGATCACGCCTTGAGCCAAAGGCAGACACTCAGCAGCTGAGCCACCAAGGCATCCCTCTTCCTTTCAAGTTATTAAAAAGAGTTGTTCTTCTGCTTTAGATTAAAGGTAACTACAAATTATTTGCTCAATCATTTAAGGGTTCGACTCTTGGTTTTAGCTCTCAGTTCAGGTCATAATCTCAGGGTCATGGGCTCAAGCCCTGCATCAGGCTCTGTGCTCAAGAAGGAGTCTGCTTGAGGATTCTCTCCCTCTCCCTCTACCCCTCACCTTGCTCGCATGCTCTCTCTCTCTATAATCAATAAATAAACCATTAAAAGATAAAAATTTAAAGGAAGCCTGACTTTGAACTCTTATATTAATTTAATATAACATAAACTTGTACACCGGAATTAAATCTCAGTAAAAGTAAGTGAAATGGAAAGCTTAATACAAAAGAAGCCAATACTGTAGAAAGCCAGGTGAGAATAGAAATAAACAAAATTGAAGGGATTTTTTAAAATCTAAATTTAAAAAGGTAAAAATGAGAAGATTCTCATGCATGGAGGGCAAATACATGACAATTCTAACAGTGTCCAAAATATTATATGGGACATGGGTTCAAAAAATTGCCAATAGTATTTCTCTGTGGTTCCAAGGTGCAAAGAAATCTTGCTTCTAAACCATTGTTTTTTAATGGTAATATAGATACTTGTTTTATTTATTCATCTTGCTGACATTTACTTACCAAGAGGGTCTTGTTCAGAGTGGAAGGGCATATGGCAAGTAACAAAGTTTGGTTGTTGTATATTTTAGTTGGAGAAAAGTATTCATAAACAATTTTGTTACAAAGCAGTAACAAAGTAACTGTTATACAAGATGTTGTAAAGTGCCATGGGGATAAAAGAAGGGAGTGGTGACTCTTGTTGGTGTGATCAAAGAAGACCTCATAACAGAGGTCACATTTGAGGGAGTCCAGAAAGATAATAGGATTTCAACACTCAGAGATCTGAGGGTGGGGATGGTCTCATAAGGATAAAGAATACTTTGAACCAAAGCCTTAAAGCAGAAATGTAACCAAGGAATGATAAAGAGATCCCCTTGAGTTGAAGGGGATAGAAATAGAAGAGGGTTTGAAGAATTGTAGTAAGTGGCTAAATTAAAGTGTGATAGCAAGGCTCAAGTTATAGCCTGTTTAAATCTGGATTGAAGACTTCTTTATAAATTTGGTAGAAAATACTAATTTTAATTTGACTAGTTTATCTTTTCTAGAAATTGTTATAAAGTGTTAAAGATTTCAAGAGTGAGATTTAGGAGTTTCACAAATTACATTATCATACATTAACTAAATTATGCCTTACAAAAGTGTCTTACACATACTTCTCACTGTATCACTGACTGAACATTATAACAACAGCAGAGACCCAATCAGAATTTAAAAGCCCCTCTGATGCTTACGTGCTAAGAGGAGGAAGACACCAGGAGGATCAAATTGGATATGACAATACACTGGCATAAGATATTAGTACATTTTCCAAAATATTTGCAGTTTTGATTTGCAACCACTACTCTTAATGATGAGCAGTTTGCCTTTAAGATGTAAGCTAATAAAAGTATAAAACCATCGCAAATAGCCAAGTATGTAAAATACTACATTTTTAATAGTTTTTAAAAGTTCTTCTTTCATATTTAAATTTCAAAATATACTGGCATAGTAATGCATAGTAATTATTTAATACATATGCTAAACTTTTAACTGATAGCAGCAACCAATCAGAAAAGTTTACAAATTTTGTAAAATTTACAAAAACTATTGGAAAGTATAAGGATATTTGCAAACTGGAATCAAAGTTCACCATAACCCTCTTTGTGGGAGGAAAATATTTGAATGTTTATAAATGAAAGTTAAGTTAGTTGGCTCTAGGAAATGTAATCTGTAGATAATATAAATCAGACACACATGAGGGAATATTAGCGTATCAATGTTGAAATGTGATAAACATTTTAACATTTATGATATGTGACCATCTGACACTCAGACCAGGATAGGAGGGCTGGTGTCATCTGTAAATTCAAAATCCATTTAAATATTAGTAAATCTTAATTTCTTTATTATTTGCATTAAAATGAATATTAATACAAGTTCAAAAATTGGCTTCTACACCATCATCAATTCTCTCTCTTTTTTTAAAAGATTTTATTTATTTATTCACAAGACACACACACACACACACACACACACACACACACACACAGAGGCAGAGACAGGCAGAGGGAGAAGCAGGCTCTATGCAGGGACCCCGATGTGGGACTCAATCCTGGTACTCCGGGATCACAACATGAGCCAAAGGCAGATGCTCAACCACTGAGCCACCCAGGCATCCGTAATTCTCTTGATCCTTACTTTGTAAATCACTACTCTACCTTTAGCTTAATATTAAAATTCTATTCAGATGCAGACACATTGACAGTATAATCTATTTCCAACTGTCTGCATAAAATAGTAACACCTGATTGCACGAAATTAATCCACTTTCCAGCTGGCTGTTCTATATTTTCCCTTACCTGAAAATTTTATAAGCCTAGTTTGCCTTTAGTTCAAATTGGATCATCACCCACGCTGTCCTATAAATAATGCGTCATTTTGTCATCATTGTATTTTCACCTATCTGGGTTTGTGAAAAAAATAGTATGTTAGACTAGCTCATTTTTCACTTTTTCACGGACCTCCTAATTCTGACCACTAGTTTACTTTTTCCCTCCCTCTTTTTTTTCTTTTCTTTTTTTTCCCTCCCTCTTAAACCTGTTAATCTTCTTCATAATCATCCCCTCTTCCTTTTCTGTTTTTAAAGCACTGTCATAATGTCACTGCAAGATCCCAAACATGAATGCACGTATGCACACACACCCCCCCACACAGACATATCCTGAAAACTAATGCATTGGTCAGGGGAAAACAAGGTGTATAGGATGTCAACTTTAAGAAGAGGGGACTTTTTTGCAACGGGTTTGCCACCAGAACACAGGTGACATGAAAACCACCGGTAAACCTAAACCAAAATGGGAAAGGAAAAGACTCACATCAACATCGTCATCATTGGACATTTAGATTCGAACAAGTCTACCACTACTGGCCATCTGATCTACAAATGTGGTGGGATCGACAAAAGAACTATCGAAAAATTTGAGAAGGAGGCTGCTGAGATGGGAAAAGGCTCCTTCAAGAATGCCTGGGTCTTGGATAAACTGAAAGCTGAACGTGAACGTGGTATCACCATTGATATCTCCTTGTGGAAATTCGAGACCAGCAAGTATTATGTGACCACCATTGGTGCCCCAGGACACATAGACTATATCAAAAACATGATTACAGGCACATCTCAGGCTGACTGTGCTGTCCTGATTGTTGCTGCTGGTGTTGGTGAATTTGAAGCTGGTATCTCCAAGAATGGGCAGACCCATGAGCATGCCCTTCTGGCTTACACACTGGGTGTAAAACAACTAATTGTTGGTGTTAACAAAATGGATCCCACTGAGCCACCCTACAGCCAGAAGAGATGCGAGGAAATCATCAAGGAAGTCAGCACCTACATTAGGAAAGTTGGCTATAAACCTGACACAGTAGCATTTGTGCCAATTTCTGGTTGGAATGGTGACAACATGCTGGAGCCAAGTGCTAACATGCCTTGGTTCAAGGGATGGAAAGTCACCCGTAAAGATGGGAATGCCAGCGGAACCACACTGCTTGAAGCCCTGGATTGCAGTCTGCCACCAACTCATCCAAATGATAAGCCCTTGCATCTGCTCTCCAGGATGTCTACAAAATTGGTGGTCTTGGTACTGTCCCAGTGGGTGGGGTGGAGACTGGTGTTCTTAATCCTGGCATGATGGTCACCTTCTCTCTGGTCAATGTTACAACTGAAGCCAAATCTGTTGAAATGCACCATGAAGCTTTGAGTGAGACTCTTACTGGGGACAATGTGGGCTTCAATGTCAAGAAAGTATCTGTCAAAGATGTTTGTCGTGGCAATGTGGCAGCAAAAGTGACCCACCAATGGAAGCAGCTGGCTTCACGACTCAGGTGATTATCCTGAACCATCCAGGCCAAATCAGTGCTGCACATGCACCTGTGCTGGATTGTCACACAGCTCACATGGCTTGCAAGTTTGCTGAGCTGAAGGAGAAGATAGATCGTCGTTCTGGAAAGAAGCTGGAAGATGGTCCCAAGTTCTTGAAATCTGGGGCTGCTGCCATTGTTGATATGGTTCCTGGCAAACCTATGTGTGTTGAGAGCTTCTCTGATATCCTCCTCTGGGCCGTTTTGCTGTTCGTGACATGAGACAGACGGTTGCTGTGGGTGTCATCAAAGCAGTGGACAAGAAGGCACCTGGAGCTGGCCAAGTCAAGCTCTGCCCAGAAAGCTCAGAAGGTTAAAAGAATATTATCCCCAATACCTGCCACCCCAGTCTTAATCAGTGGTGGAAGAACAGTCTCAGAACTCTTTGTGTCAATTGGCCATTTAAATTTAATAGTAAAAGACTCGTTAATGATAACAATGCATCATAAAACCTTCAGAAGGAAAGGAGAATGTTTTGTGGACCATTTTTTTGTACATGGCACTTTTGAGTTATTAGTTTTTCTTTTTAAGATTTTATTTATTTATTCATGAAAGACACAGGGAAAGAGAGAGAGGCAGAGACACAGGCAGAGGGAGAAGCTGGTTCCATTCAGGGAGCCGGTTGTGGGACTCGATCCTGGGTCTCCTGGATCATACCCTGGACTGAAGGTGGAGCTAAACTGCTGAGCCACCCAGGCTGCCCTAAGTTATTAGTCTTTAAAATCAGTACTTTTTGGGATCCCTGGGTGGCGCAGCGGTTTGGCGCCTGCCTTTGGCCCAGGGCGCGATCCTGGAGACCTGGGATCGAATCCCACATCGGGCTCCCGGTGCATGGAGCCTGCTTCTCCCTCTGCCTGTGTCTCTGCCTCTCTGTCTCTCTCTGTGTGACTATCATGAATAAATAAATAAAATCTTAAAAAAAAAAAATTTTAAAATCAGTACTTTTTAATGGAAACAACTTGAACAAAAATCTATCACAGAATTCTGAGACCCATTAAAACAAACGTTTTATGAGAAAAAGAAAAACGAAAAGAAGAGAGGGGAACAGAAGGTCCCTATGCTGAAAATGATTGGCTGTATACGTCAGTTGATTTGAAAAGGAGTCAAAGAGCTCAGAATTTAAGGCTAAGCAACTACAAAAATATCCATACTACCAAGAAGTAGGATACAAAATCTGAGTCCACATGGGAGACTAATTTTGCCTCTTGGTAAAACATTAGGCTCAAGATTTCCTACACTGTTTCCTTTTATTGCTATTATTGTTTTGATGCAAGAAATTATTTTTGTGTAGGAGAGGTATGAGAAGATTAATTATAATGTTAATTGATTCATTTTTTAGAGTGATTTTTTGAGAGTGATGAAAAGAAACATCAAAACCAAAGGAACTGCATCTATAGAAGTCTAAACATCTGTTATAGGGAAGGAAAACTTCCTTTCTTCCCTTCTAGATTCTTTGGCTGGTCAAATAATTAAATTGACATAACACAGATTAACAGGAGAAAAACAAATTTAATTTTGTGCATATGGGAGCCCATAAAAATATGAGATCCTCCAAAGTGACCAGAAGGGTCAGTTTTTACACCTTTTAAACAAGGAAACAATAAACTTGTGAAGAATTGACAAAACAAAGGGCTCCAGAAATCACAGTGCAGGGGGGCTTCCTGAAGGCAAAGCAGGAGCTCCTGGGCCAGGGCAGCCCAAGTTTCTAGATAAGCTGGCATTGGCAGCAGAGGTGGCAAGGTTCTTTCATGGGAATGCAGATGAGGAAACTGATGGCCAGGAGTAGACATGTGTCTACAAGTACATGCAATATCCACAGGGACTCTGAGAAATAATTAGGAGAGACATTTGATGAGATTAAAAGGCTCTGCAATTTGATCATTAGTGTTGACTGCTCCCACAGAGCAGTCACAAGTAAAGCAATCAGTAATCACAGGCAAATGTTTGAGGTTGGTTTTGTGGAAGCAAAATCATCCACACTTGGGTTGTGGTTCCAGCTATGGGCATAGAAGTGATTATTAGTGATTATTATTAACTACAGAGTTTCTTTCAAGAAAAAAATCTTAAGACATCCACATTTATTCTACAATTTAATATACATTAACATATTTTTCTATAATCAATCAGACTAAACTTTTGATTTTTGGTGAATAAGAGTTGAGAGGGGAAAAATGAATCAAATAGAGTAGAATAAGTTCCCTAAGATAAAGACATTTAATATAGCATGCAGAAAAGAACTTTTAAGTGAATGTTAAGAGGCCATTAGTGTAAAGATGTACATAGTAAATTCTGCTCAATTTAAAGACAGGGACATATCAGCACTATTAAGGTCGATCTAATTAAAACTGACAAAAAAAATCACTCAGGCTTAAGATTCCATATTTCATTTCAGTGGCCCTGATCACAACTGCTTTACAGAAATTCTTTGGTCTATTTTCAGAGAATTATTTTCTCAACTACATATTTGGTTGCTTTAAAAATGTATGGAATATATGATTTTGTATCCTTTGAAATGCCTCTTTTCTTTGTCCTATGATTGTCAACAGAGGAGGGTTTTTTTAAACATAGATCATTTGCTAGATCAAATACTAGATGAGTCATCAAGTCATTTCCACTATAGTTTCAAATATTTTCTTTTTTAAATTGCCAGATTACTACTGAGCAGGACAAGATAGCACTTTTCTTTACAATTGTGCTTAAAAAAATAAATAAAATCAAGGAATAATTTCTGTAATATTAATTTAGAGGAGTTGCAGCTACTGGAATGAATAAATAGTAAAAAAGACAGCATTGAAAAATGGACATGAGTTAGGGTTTTCTTGGTTTCATCAAGTTTATAAGCTTAGTCCAATTTAGATTAGTCTAGAGAACATGCAGGAAAGCTGAATACCTTACATAAGTAAAGAAAAGAATAAAATTAGCATTTGACGGATTTTTATAACCAAAAGGATAATACTATTAATTGCTCAAAGTTAAGGATTACTTAAAATAATAAAATATTTTAAAATTTGATCATTTTTATAATCGAAAGAAAAAATATTTTTAAAGAATTATTTATTTACTTGAGAGAGAGAGAGAGAGAGAGGCACTGAGGGAGAGGGAGAGGCAGGCTCCCACTGAGCAGGGAGTTCAGCAGAGGGCTTGATCCCAGGACCCTGAGATCATGACCTGAGCTGAAGGCAAATACTTAACTGACAGAGCCACCCAGGCACCCTAATTGAAAGCAATTCTTAAATTACCTTCCTCAATGATGCATTTAACTACAAACTAATGACAAATTTGAACAAAATCTAGAAAAAAAGTTCTATATATTTCTAGGAAAGAATTATAATAGAATAACAACAGTAAGCACTAAGGAGCATTTGTAAAATAGAATAAGTGCAGGTAATTGTCAAAAACATAATGTTCTCCTAGAGAATCAATCCTTTAGTCACATACAATTACTGTTCCAAAGTAAGAAAGAATAGAAAAACTGAACTATGTCAACCAACTTTTACTCTGTATCAACATGGGGTCATAGCAAATCAAACTAGAGCTTTAAAATATAATTGGAAGACACCAAGTTTTTTGACAGAAGCTCAAAACAAGATACTATTGGAAGAACTCAATGACTGACAAGACCCGGCCAAAGATTTTTGAAATACTTACAGAGCAGCAGAGAAGCACAAATTAAAGAAAGCAACTGTGTGTATTTTAGCATGAACAAACAAAAGATGCACATAGAAGCTCCAGTTTGATTCATTTACCCTTTCACAAATCTCTAGAGAATATTCTTGGGGCCCCGCTCAGGCCTAGTCGGTTGAACACGTGATTCTTGATCTTGCAGTCATGAGTTCCAGCCCCACATTGAGTGTAGAGATTACTTAAAAAAGAGGAAAAAGAATATTCCACCTGACATCATAATACATAAGAAGGAAGGTCATGGACAGCCTGGGTGGCTCAACGGTTTAGCACTGCCTTTAGCCCAAGGCATGATCCTGGAGACCTGGAATCAAGTCCTGTATTGGGCTCCCTGCATGGAACCTTCTTCTCCCTCTGCCTGTGTCTCTGCCTCTCTCTGTGTGTCTCTCATGAATAAATAAATAAAATATTTTTAAAAATGTATTCCATATCAGGTACCAGACTTGAAGACATACAGGCATGAAATGAAGAGGTTTTATTTTTCCAGTTGAACCAAGACTTTAATTTCTGCTTTTCTATTAGTCAAAATACTTTAAATATAAATTCAGCATTCATTTGAATACCATTTTAGAATACCTTCCTCCATAATGGTAGACTTTATATTGAGAATCTTATATTGAGAAGATGTTAGGTAAAATAATACAAGTTGTAACATATTTTCTTCTGATAAGGGCTGACTGCTCAATGAAAATTTGTCCATGGCCCTTCACCACCTTATTTAATTCTATTGTGGTGGTTTTGATCCATTCTTTGTTCATCTCCTCTATAATGCTTCATTTCTTTTAATGTATGAATCTTCATATAATCTGAAATTAATTCTGACAGGAAGATGCTTGAAATCACAGGCTGGTCACCATTCAGCCACTAGAGGTACCACCCATGTTATATCTGAGGATCTTGAAATAATAATAATAATAATAATAATAATAATAATAACAGCAAAAAAGATAGCATTTAAAACAAATACCATATACCACAGCATGTAATTTTTAGATATAAGCTCACTTAATCTTCTCTATCATGGAACATGTAGAAGTTCACATTATTCTTAATTTAAACATGAGGAGGTGAGACATCAAGGACATTTTTTAAATTGCTTGTAAGTCATGCAGCTCCTACGTGGTAGAGGAAATATTTGAACTTAAATCTGCCCATTGTCGAATAGTACTCAGTCATCAGAAACGACGAATACCCACCATATGCTTCGACGTGGATGGAACTGGAGGGCCTTATGCTGAGTGAAGTCAGTCAATCGGAGAAGGACAAATGTTATCTGTTTCATTCATCCAGAGAATATAAAAAAATTATCTGCTTCTATTCAGGACTCACCTGTTTCTCATTATTTCAAAACTCACCTTTTTTTTTTGTGAGACCAAAATATAACATATAACAAAATATAACATATTTTCTTTCTTTGTGTGTCCTTGCATGTTATCGATATCAAGGTGATACATGAACTCTTTTGTATGGCTACCTTAAAATATTTTTCCCAAAATTATTAAATCTGACAAGGCTGTTTTGGCCATCATAAAAACAAAAGCCAATGACAACAAAACAGAAAAGCATAAAGAAAAAGTTAAAAAAAGAAAAAAGAAAAAGTTAGAAGTTGGGTCTTTAGAGTGGGATCCTGATAGGATAAAAAAAAAATCAGTAATGCTTCCTCAACTCAGCCAACTTGGAAATATGACAAGAATCATCTCTCCTGACATTACAGTATTTCACTTGTCAAACATTTTAAGAACAAAAAAAGAGAGATGATGTGTATTGGCTCTAGTCCCAGTTCAAAATGGGTTTGCCCACTCATTCCTAAAAGCACTTGTATAAATGCTGTCAACTCATCCACTCAGCCACTTCGGCAGTGACAAACTTTGTTTACCAAAAGGTTGTGATATGTGGGGTTAGGGAAGACCATGTCCTCTTGCTGTTCCCTTTCTTGCATTTTCAAAGTACAAAATGTAGATTAAGAGATGAGAAATATAACTCCTCTTTTGTGCTTTCATGCTCAAGAACCTATTTCCTCAAAATGGTTTTGTCATGACAAAAACTGATGGCAATTTTGTTTTTTGTTTTTTTTTTTTTTAAAACTGATGGCAATTTTGAAGTTTCAAATATAAAAGTGTAGAATATAAGAGAGAGAACATGAAAGAGAAAATGCTGAAATTCCATGATTAATTAAATTAGCATACAAAGATTGAACATGAGTGAAAAATGACAAATTTATCTTATAATTTAAAATTGGATAGCTATTAAGAAACCTGTCCTATCTATTTCTCTCAGTGGGGAGAGATTATTCAATAAAATAATCTAGCATCTCTCCCTGCAATGGCCACTCCTCTTAACTTAAAGCAATAAAATTTAGAACACAGTTAGGAAGTCATAGTTTGTTTTGCATCATAACTTGACAATTCAGTTAACCCTTTACTCCTGCCTTAGGAGCATCCCATTATTTTATTCAGGCGTGTGCATGTGTGTATGCAAATGTCTGTGTCTAAGTTACCCATCAAGTAGTTAGAATTTTAGAGCTGTAGTTGAGAGAAGAGAATGACAAGAGTCGATGGGATGCTTCACATATATTCATGCTAGCTCTAAAGAACTCACTGCCAACCTGGGAGTTCAGAAAGGTCTGATAAGTATATTTAGAAGAGAGACTACAGGTCTAGGAAATGCCAAGACTTTCCTACTGCCTGGAAAGCTCCTCAGTCCACTCTCCAGACCTCAACTCAAAAACAGCTTCTTCAGAGCCAATTTCTCTTAGTCCCCTGAAGTTCTCAAGTCTGAGTTAGTTTGCTTTGTTTTATGCTCCTTTCTTGCAATTTGTCTCAGTTAGTAGGATGATTTGAATAAAGTCTATAAGGCCTGTGCGGGAGACAAAATTTTTTGTCTTTGCATCATTGCATCTCCAGGGACCAAAGACCAGCCCTGTGGTTAGTAAATGTTAGGTGCTTTTAAATGTAGGTTGAAATAACACTTTTTTAATGTTTATTTTGATTTTAAAAAAAAAATTATTTATTTATTCATGAGAGACACAGAGAGAGGCAGAGACACAGGCAGAGGGAGAAGCAGACTCCCTCCGGGGAGCCTGATGCAGATGCTAGGCCACTGAGGCACTTAGGCGTCCCAGTTGAAACAATACTTAAATGAGTACCTAATCCATAGGTAATGATACTGGCCTGCAATTTATATTTCCTTTTCACTAAAAAAAAAAAAAAAATGCTGAAAGAAGACGGAGGTGTATAAGGCTCTTTAAAAATGCAAAACCAAACTTGATATCCCCTGACATTAAATGATAAATAAACTTGCTTTGGAGAAAATAAAAGGCAGGTATATGGCGCACTAGAGAAATCAAAGTGACTTTAGTATTAATTTTGCTACTCTTGTGTTTCAGAAGGGCAGAGTGGCTCAGATTCATTGTTCTGCAAGAAAGCTAAAGAGCAGAGAAGAATGAGAAAAGCAAATAGGGGAGACATGAGACAGGATAGAAGGTTGGAGGGGGAGGGAGAATGCAGTGTGGATCAGCCTGAGTACAAAAGGACAGGAAACACTTATCTGATTTACTGACAAATTGGTCTTTCCTGACCTTATCAAGGGTTCCTTGGGGTGCCTGGGTGGCTGGGTCCCTTAAGCGTCCAACTCTTTATTTTGGTTCAGGTCATGCTCTCAGGGTCATGAGATGGAGCTCTACATGGGGCTCTATGCCCAGCTTGGGATTCTCTCCTCCCTTTTCTCTTTCTCTCTGTCCCTGCCCCAACCTCGGGGCAGGGGGTTGTGGGGGGGGATGTTGCTCAGTGGAGTGATCCTCCAGCAATCAGAGCAGAAAAGATCAAAGATTGATAAAAATAGTATCTTCCTCATGTCATTTCTCTGAGGATTAAAAGATTTTTTAAAGCTCAAGTTGTCTATTTCTTGGAGTATAGTAAACTCAGAATAAGTAACCTCACAAAAAATACAGTTCCTTTTTAGCTAACTAAAGACTTTGTGGATTTTCTTTTCACAATGAAAGTTAGATACCATTGTCACAATTGATGTTTTGTCATTTTCATTATTTCAATGTCTCAAGATGTTCCTCTTTGAAAGGGTGGGATTGGGCCTGTGATGTGTTGCTCCAGTCATAATATCACTGAGTAATAATGTGCAACATTTAAAGTAAAAGCTATGAAAGTCTGTTTAAACAAGCTAAGCTGACTAGGTGTAATTTACTGAGAATAAAAATACAAAATAAGAAACTAAAAATTTGAAAAAATGGTATGTGTGTTATTTTATATGTACACTGATGATAGAAAATTTGGACAATATTGACAGGAAGAAAGAATGATGTTTTTCTTTTTTGTTTTGAGATTTTATTTATTTATTCATGAGAGACACAGAGAGAGAGAGAAGCTGAGACACAGGCAGAGGGAGAAGTGAGCCCCCCCACAAGGAGCCTGATGCAGGACTCGATCCTGGATCCCACGATCATGCCCTGAGCTGAAAGCAGACTGAGCCACCCAGGCATCCCAGAGTGGTGTTTTTCTTTCAGATATGAGATTATGTAATAAACACAATTTTTTAAACTAAAGTCTCTTTTGAGTGGTTTACCTTTCAGGATACAGGTGGTGCAAGAAGTTGAGGATACATTTTCTGAATTATAATGTGATATACAATATTGAGCCAAAAACACAGATTTTTCTGTTTTCTTAGTTTGAGAACTAACTCACTAGAGATCATTCAAATATATATAAAATAGGAAAAGCTGATTGTATTATGTGTAGATTATTAATATCTGGTAATAGGCACAGATAACATTTGGTTGACATCAAATATAGGTAATTAGAAATTACTGCTGTCATTTCTATTAGAGTATATTCTTATACCTCAATTTGAGGATCTTTTCAGCATTTATTAAATTTAGACAAGCTCTAGGGGCGCCTGATTGGCTCAGTCAGTTGTGTCTGCCTTCATTTCAGATAGAGCCCCAGGTCGGGCTCCCTTCTCAGTGGAGAGTCTGCTTCTCCCTCTGCCTCTATCCTCCCTCTCCCCTGCTCATGCTTTCTCTATATATGAAATAAATAAATAAAATCTTTGAAAAAAATTCAAAAATTTAGATAAGCTCTAGTTGAAGACAAAAAGTAAACATACTTTTAAGTATCAATCACATCCTAAATATCCATTATTAAGACAAAATTTAAATTTATAACTAAGAGTCTTAAAGGAAGTAAAAGCTATTTAGAAAAAAAAAATTTAAATTAAAGCTGCTGGATAATTCATAAATTGTTTCTGAATTAAATCAACTCAACATGGAATTCAATGGACAGATACAATTTTTTCTTCAATATAAAATTATTCCATAAACAGATTTTTTTTCATAAAATTACTTGTATCTTCCAAAAATATTTCCATTAAAATTAACTGAGAAAAAACATAAAACACTACTAAGCAATAGTCTTGAAGTTTAAACATGATGGTTGCCTCTTGTCAAATGTTTACTGCTATCTATAACTCACAGTCATGTAATTAAGGATTTCTGGATTTGTTAAAAGTCATTGCACACTGAATAACCACACTGAAGAAACAGTGTCAAGGTTCTATGTGGACACTAGTGCTGCTCAGAAGTGTGGGATTGCTGATAATATTTTCTTTTAGAAGGTAAATCTAGCATTGTCCTTTGAGACCCAAATCCAGGAACACAGACAGGCATTTATAAAGAAATTAGAGCAGCAAGCTGGAAATAGGACTTACTCCAACTTCCTTTCTTCCCACCCTTTGGGGGAATGTGAATCAAGTGTGCATTAAAAAAGAAAAATCTCAGCAAGAGCTCTGTTAATAGTTAAGGCTGCCACTTTCATTTTACTAATGGGAAACAGAAAAGAATTTGCCCACACAGTAAAAAAATCAAGTTCCTTTTGTCACTATCTTCTGATTTCTTTATCACATTTTTCTTCACTAGCTGAAAAAAAAATCCTAGATCCCATCTTGCTATTCCAATTTTTTAAGCAATAACATTTTGTATTTAAAATGTCATTCACATATTGTTTTAAAAATGACCCCATAAATCAGGCTATTATAGATTTATATATATTTCATCAACTAAAAATAATTGATGAAAAATGTCACCATCCAGCCATAAGAAACTTCATAAAATATTTAAGTATTAGTATTCTGAGTTTTATTAAACAGCAACTGACAAATATGTTTTATACAGCTGAAAGTCAAATGTTAAGAAGATATATATATATAATAAAAACTTTAATTAGCTGTATGTTGTATTGAAACCAATGGAGATTCACTACAGTTGCACAGCTTCATGCTTTATTGCTTAAACAAATTTAATAAATGGCAAGTAACAGCTGCTGAAGCCACTGAACTTGACTCTTCATCTATAACACTTTTTTTTTCTTTGCATATAATGGATAGAACTTCAACCGGCAGTGTTAGACATATATTACAACTATTTTGAACATGCAACATGTTATTTTTTAACAAGGAGACAAGATATTTTAAAAGGCTCAGCTAAAAAACTGAAGTCTTGATCACCAAAATTATTTTTATCTGTCCAAACACCTTTATCACTTGATAATTCAGATAGTGAAAGACATCTAAATTCTTTAATGTGACTTTGTTGTTCGGTTTGTTAATGTACTAGTTGAAAAAGAAGGCTAGCACAAAATCTATTAGAATAAGCCTAAGAATACTCAAGAGTTCAAAGGAATGTGAAAACATGGTAAGAAGGTAGAAAAGGGATTCTATAATTCTATAAATTAATAGAAATTAAATTAAATTTCTATAAATTAAAAGGGATTCTATAATTCTATAATTCTATAAATTAATAGAAATTAAATTAAATTTCTATAAATTAATAGAAAAAGTCACTCTCTGGGAGATGACAGATGAGGTGTGTACCATGGTTAAGGCCAATGAGCTTTGGGAAACATTGGAGCTCCAACAGAATAAAACACAGGTGCAAAAACAAAAGTTGGGACATCATCATACTTGACTTCTAGAAGCTAGATCCAAAATAGGGGCCTGGAGTAATTTCCTGGTAAGTACAATTTGTAACACAATAGGGAAAGTGTTAATAAAGTTGGTTAGGAAAAGGCACTATCATTTGACTACACTCAAGGGCAAGGGAATACAATTTCTGCTTTTATGTTCCTACTTTTATGTTTGCTTCATTTATATTTTATACTTAATTACACAATTAATATGAGTTTGTTATAGTAAAAAAATCACCTAATACAATCACTGGACAATAATTTTTGTTTATATGCCACCCATTTATTAAGGTACATAATCAGGAACCTGGATATATACAATTAGATAATTTCTTTTCGTTTTATAACAAGTTAATTTCTTTCTATGTCAACATATACAATACATATACACAGAAATTATTATCCTTATTCTCATGTTATGGATAATAAAACTGTGGCTACTTACAGTTAATAAGTATAGTCAAATGTCAAATAACATATGTTATCCAAGTGTTTTGACTTTTATTAACAAATTGCACAAAATTACACCAGTATAATTCCCTCAATAACATATATATGCATACATGTTGCATATATGTATATATATATATACAGATATATAGTCAAGGGAATTTTATATATTCTCTCATCAATACAGATAATTAAAATATTTTTCATTTCTGCTAAAAACCACTCTGGAAAACAGTGTGGAGGTTCCTCAAAAGCTAAAAATAGAGCTACCCTATGACCCACCAATTGCACTACTGGGTTTTTACCCCAAAGATACAGATGTAGTGACATGCCAGGACACCTGCACCCAATATGCACAGCACAATGTCCCCAGTAGCCAAAGTGTGGAAGGAGCCTCGATGTCCTTTGGCAGATGAATGGATAAAGAAGACATGGTCTATATATATACAATAGAATATTCCTCAGCCATCAGAAAGGATGAATACCCACCATTGGCTTCAATATGGATGGAACTGGAGGGTATTATGCTGAGTGAAGTAAGTCAGTCAGAGAAGGACAATCATCATATGGTTTCACTCATACATGGAATATAAGAAATAGTGGAAGGGATCATAAGGGAAAGGAGGGGAACTGAGTGGGAAAAATTAGAGAGGGAGACAAACCATGAGAGACTCCTAACTCTGGGAAACAAACAAAGGGTTGCAGAAGGGGAGGTGGGAGGGGAGTTGGGGTAACTGGGTGACAGGCACTGAGGAGGGCACTTGATGGGATAAGCTCTGGGTGTTATACTATATGTTCCCAAATTGAACCTCAATAAAAATAAATAAATAAATAAACACTATTGAAAATCCTAAAAAATAAAAATAAAAATCCATTTAAAGTTGTAATTTGTTTTTTTATTACTTTTTTAATTGCACATCACCATATACTTCAGAATCATTTGCACCCTAATCTTTTTTTAGTTTATTTCTGTAAGAACTTTTGGAAGAGTACATCAATTTCTGTTTGTGACACAGATGTTTTAAGTTTTTTCTTAATTCTTAACATGTATTTGAATTTGTATGAATTAGAAGATTTCACTTACTGGAGTTTAATCTGTATGTTTTTAAAGCTTTCTCTTTGAATTTATGCTTCAAAATCCTTCCCCACCACACTAACATTCCCCTCAAGTATATCTACAACCTCTCTCTTTGCATTTAAATATTTGGTCTATCCAGTATTTATTTGAGTAAATAGTATGAGAGGAGTTGAGCCATTAAATGATTTAGTGTATTTTCCCAAGTTGATAAAAGGAATAAAATAATCCGGCATATTGATTTAAAGTGCTCTTTATTACAGATCAGAAATGTACATTTTGAAAATCTATTTCACACTTCTCTACTCGAAATTTATTTGGCACCCACTTATTTTACTCTTTCTATTAATGTGACTTAATATCTAGCAGGTCAATTTTATATTAGATAATTTTAAAAAAATAGAGTTTTTCCTAAATTTTCTTGGCTATTCTGTCTTCTTTATTTGTCTACATTGATATGAGAATTATTTTTTAAAGAAAATGAAAATCTTGCTAGTTTGATCCAAATTTCATCAAATCCCAGGTGAGTTAAATCATTTTGCATGTATTGAATTATATTCCTCAGCAAAATTTGGTAATTGTTTCTCTAGAGATTCTTTTCTTTTTTTTTTTTTTAAGGATTTTTAAAAATTGATTTATTTGTTCCTGAGACACACACAGAGAAGCAGAGACACAGGCAGAGGGAGAAGCAGGCTCCCTGCAGGGATCCCGATGTGAGCCTCCATCCCAGGACCCCAGATCATGCCTTGAGCCAAAGGCAGACACTCAAACTCTGAGCCACCTGGGCATCCTTATTTCTCTAGAGATTCTAAACAATTCTTATTTTAGTATTTCTATATATTTTGTAATTTTGATCTTTTTCTTTTTTGTAATTGATGGCTAGACTATATTAATATAACATATGGTGGCTTATTTGATTTTTTTTTGCTGGAATCAGTTGACGCTTCTTTGTGGAAAAAAATTATTCTTTTAACATTTGGAACAAATCATATGTAGGGCAGGATGATATCAACGTAAGTATAGATATGTATTTAGGCTTTTCTACTTTAAATATATTTATAAATATCAATATAAAAATCTTAACCATTTAGATTCTATGATTGGTATATAAAAGATAAGTATTTTAATAGTTCCTATTTTTATTGTACTTACCAATTTTGCTTGATTTCGTAAAAAAAAAAATTATTAGTTTGGCAAATCATCACAGGATGCCTGAATTAAAGAACAACAATAGGGGATCCCTGGGAGGCTCAGGGGTTTAGCGCCTGCCTTTGGCCCAGGGAGTGATCATGGAATCCTGGGATCAAGTCCCGCATCCAGCTCCCGGCATGGAGCCTGCTTCTCCCTCTGCCTGTGTCTCTGCTTCTCTCTCTCTCTCTCTCTATCATGAATAAATAAATAAAATGTTTAAAAAGACAATAATAAAAAATTCCTTATTTTTGTTTCAGCCAGAAATTTAAGTGACACATGAGGTATATTTGATTTTATTTATTGCATTATATTTTGTTCTTTTCATTATTTTGGCTTCTATTTCTTTGTAATTTTTCTTTTTTTTTTTAAGATTTTATTTATTCATATGAGAGAGACAGAGACAGAGACAGGCAGAGGGAGAAGCAGGCTCCATGCAGGGAGCCTGACGTGGGACTCCATCCTGGGTCTCCAGGATCAGGCCTGGGCTGAAGACAGCACTAAACCGCTGAGCCACCCAGGCTGCCCCATTTCTTTGTAATGTTTCTATGATATCAACTTGACTACTAGCATTCATATTCTTCTGTTTTTAAAAGTGTGTTTTGGCTTTGATTAATAACTATATTTCACATTTTCATAGGCATTTATTATTTGAAGCTACCACTTTAGGATCAAATAAGACAGTTTTCTATCTCAGTGAATTAGATAAATATCAAATCTTCCTTTAGTCTATGTTGCATTCATACCATGCTTACTTCTTTTTAAAATATTTTGTTTGTATATTACTATTATCTATAATTTTACATTATATAAAACTTCTATGGAGAAAAATGGTACATATGTCTTCTTTTTGCGGTAATACCTATGATAGTCATCCCATTTTATTTCTATTTTAAATGATGTAATCCACATAGACTACCTTTCTAAGCCTTGCCTTTCTTGTTCTCATCTATAGTCAATAAATCTTCATTTCCTTTTTGGTAAGTTTTTTAAAAATGCTGTATATTAGAACTTCCTGTAGCTTTTATACATTTAAAAATGCAATTAAAACTCTTAAATTTTAGGAGAACCTGGGTGGCTCAGTAGTTGAGGTTTGCCTTTGACTCAAGTCATGATCCCAGGGTCCTGGGATAGAGTCCCCCCCTCAGGTTCCCCATATGGAGCCCGCTTCTCCCTCTGCCTATGTCTCTGCCTCTCTCTGTGACTCTCATGAATAAATAAATAAAATAAAAATTCTTAAATTTTAATCTGTTTTTAAACTTCATTAAGGTGGCTCCATGGATTTTAAGAAATTGACTCATAGAAACCTAAAGCTATCATTTTTTTTCTTAGGATTATGCAAAGTATAACATTTCTTTTTTTTCTAATATTTATTTATTTATTTATTTAATCATTCAGCCCAATGGGGGACTTGATCCAAGTACCCAGAATTATGCCCTGAGTCTAAGGCAGATACTCAAACATTGAGCTACCCAGGTGTCCCAAAGTATAACATTTCATTAGTGCTCCATTCTCCTTCCATCCCTCCCTTCCTTTATAATATTTCTCCACGTTTTTTTTTTTTTTAAGATAGTGAAAGAGAGTGAGTGCACTTTGCAGGGGTAGGGGCAGAGGGAGAAAGAGAATCTTAGGCAAGGTCCATGTCCAGCACGGAGCCCCCATGGGGCTTGATCTCATCACCCTGAGATCATGACCTGATCTAAAACCAAGAGTGTCACATTTAACCGACTGAGCCCCCCACACACACCCTGAGGATATTTTAATAATAGACCTGTAAAAGTCTTTATTCCTAAAAGATAGTGTCCCTGGGTTTAGGATTCTAATTCAAAGTCACATCATTCCAATGTCTCTTGGCTGCACCATTATTGCTAAGAAACAAATCATCACGATCATCACGCTAATTGCCCTTCCCGTGTGGGTGGTATGGCGACTTTTTACACTCTTATCATTAATTGGAGTATCTTCTGCATTTCATGGTTATGTCTCTGGGTATAGATATCTCTTTGTTATTCCTGTTTGGGAATCACAGGACTTCTGAAATGAAGGACCCATGCCTTCCATCAATGCTGGAGCAGTATCAGTTGTTTTATGTTTTGAAAATTTCACCTTCTGAAAAACAGAAGGTTTTTTTTGTCATCCTCTTTTGGCTATAGTATATCTTTTATATGTAAAAATAATTTGGATTTTGTATGAAAATATTTCTTGCTTTCTTCTCTGTTCCAATTTTCCTCTCTTTTACATTTCCTAGCATCTATCTCTATATCACTTATCTTGGGTATTCTATTTCTCAGAGGTGTCATTTGGTTCACTCTCTCCCCAACTGTGGCTTATCATTGGCTTACCCCACCCAGCGATCATTTTTTTTTTTAGATTTATTCATTTATTTTAAAGAGAGAGAAAGTGTACATGAACAGGAGGAGGGGCAGAGGGAAAGATGAAGCAGATTCCCCACTGAGCATGGAGCCTGATTCAGGACTCATCTCTGGCCTGAGATCAGGACCTGAGCCCAAACCTAGTTCAATGCTTAGCCAACTAAGCCACCCAAGTGCCTCTGAGTTTTTTAAATCAATTTTTACATTTTTAATTTCTTAAAGGTCTATTTGTTTTTAATCTAATAAGCCTGGTCACATTAATACATTTTTATTTTCTCACATGATTCTGATTTTATTTTTTACAGTTTAACAAAAAGAATCACCATTATATTCATTATATATAAATTTCCTTATCTGCAATTGTACACTTTTTTGGTTTTGTTGATGACCACTTTTCCCCTTATATATTTAAAGGTTTTTGATTATAACTTTATGTTTCTTGCCTGTTCATTTAGAATATATTTTAGGTGTGTTTTTAAAATGCCTCCCGCAAAAATTTCTTTTTAGTTTTCTTTTGCTAATTTCCTTTTTTAAAAAGATTTTATTCATTTATTCATGAGACACACACAGAGAGAGAGAGAGAGGGGCAGAGACACAGGCAGAGGGAGAAGCAGGCTCCATGCAGGGAGCCTGACTTGGGACTCGATCCCGGGACTCCAGGATCACGCCCTGGGCTGAAGGCAGGCACCAAACTGCTGAGCAATCCAGGGATTCCCTCTTTTTCTAATATCCTAAAAGCACTTACCACATGGGGACAATTAGAATATGTATTTTAGTTTGAGGTTTTTCTGGTCACATAGGTAATATGAACTGCCCTAAATCCAAGTAAGAACAGGTTTTCATTTAGAAGTTTTCAAGTGAAAATTTTTTCCCACTGTATTTAGAGCCAAGGCCAAGATAATTATAGATCCTACAACTGTCCTTTGTAGAGTTCTTTTTCTTTTCTTTTCACCTGGTCAGCTCACTATGAATGTTGACTTTTAGTGGTTCCAGCATTATTGAATGGACCTCCCATTTGCCCTCCCATTCTCCAATTCTTTAGTCCAGTGACACCTAGATTCTGTGTCACTAGAAATGAACAAATTATGCCCTAGTCAAGCAATAGTTCCAAGACTTTCTTGTCCCAATGCATTTGTCACTTATGAAGAATTTCCTTTCTTCCATATCAGCCCAGTCACACATGTAGGAAAATATATTTTTATACCTCAACCACTATTTCTAGAGCTGTGTGCCCAGAAATTTCTCTAATCATTTTATCCACAGTATTTGAAAAACAGCAAATCAATTTAGTTCTTTGCACTCAAAATTATTCATATATTTCTCTTCTTATATTTTTTCTAATCATTTACTTCACATATTCTCAGGGTTTATCAAGGAAGAGTCTCATTTAATTGCCATTCAACATGAATTTATAGGGATAAAGTTTGGATAGAAATTTTAAAAATAGGAGTGCCTACATGGTTGAGAGTTGGTTGAGTGACTGCCTTTGGTTCAGAGCATGATTCCAAGGTCCTGATTCAGATGTCACCTAGCTTCCTGCTCAGAAGGGAGCCTGCTTCTCCCTCTCCCTCTGCTCCTCCTCTCTCTCTCTCTCTGTTCCTTCCACTTTGCTCCTGAGGTCTCTCAATTTCCTTATCTCAAATAAATAAAATCTTAAAAAGAAAAGAAAAGAAATTCTAAAAATAAATAAGAGTGGTTTTAACAGGTTTGAAAAAGACAAAGTTTCTTTCTGTCATATAATATGGAATTTCTAAGACAAATATTGTGCTTTAAATATCATTAGAGATCTAAGATCTCTGCACAAGATTTCTACCCCATAGTTCCAGATGGCTGTGCTAACTCCAACTATCACATTGGCATTCAACCCAACAGAAAGAGAGAACGTTGAGACACTGCCTTTGTTAAGATTTGTCAGAAGTTATACACACTGCTTCTACTTACATGGCACTGACCTGACTAGAACACTGTTACATTGCAACATTTAGCCTTAAGGTAACTTGGAAAATACCAGCTTTATACTAGGTAGTTTTATGTCCAATTTATATTCTAAGTTCCTATTAGTGAAGAAGGATAACTAGAAACTTGGAAAGAACCATCGGCCTCTGATAAAATATATCCATCCATAAGCACAGACCCTTGCACAGGGGATACGCCAATTTTCATCTGTAGGTTCAGTCTCTGTCTTTGGGAGGCTGTTCTTTGTCCATTACCCTTCATTGGACACATCTGAAGATGCTCATCCTATAGCATCCAGAGTTTTTGTGACCTGCAGATTTGGGAGCCCACTACATTGATTATCTTAAATGATGAGTCACCACAAATTTCTGTAGGCTATGCTCACAACTTTTCACTCACTTCAATTCTTTTTGAAACCTATTGATTATTTTGTTTGGCCCAGTATACAAGAAACCACAGCCAAATATTTTTGTCTAGACATACCTTTTAACCTAAAAGCTAATCTTACACATACTAGATCCTGATCTCTTATTCCATTTTTCTTTCCTCGAAAAAGCTGCATCATATATTTCTAAAATAGCAATTTTGGATAGAAAGACAATACAATCACTTGGTCTTTGCCTTCTAGGAAGTTGCATAAGGGAAGAGAACTCTTCACCATGGAAGTGCTTGCTGCCAAGGCTGCTCCCACAGAGCCACCACTGGGAAGAAGGAAGGAGCAAAGGAGAATATTTTCCGCTGAAATATTGTACAGACCACCTGCGTTTCATTACATCAGATGGGACTCTATGATTCCACACACACCCCCTTTTAACAAAGCCTGTAAAATTTGTTTTTATTTCTGGCTTCCATATGCCAGAAGACTACCGGGGCGGGGGGGGGGTCTATTACACTATGTATGAGGAGGAATATATTCCAAGAGCAGTACCTCCCATGATAGGTCTTCTTTGTTTTTAATTCAATTAAGAGCTTAGATTACAGAGCCAATGCCTCAGTTCAAATCCTAGATTTACTACTTTTAGTGAGCTTTGGCAGGTTTGTTTCAAATGAAGATAATACTGCTGCCTATGTCCCAGCATTGTCATATGAATAACATCAAATAAAATCATGTTAGCAGGGTGTCTGGCAGTTAAGTATAGAACTCTATAAATGTTAGATATAATTATACTAAATTATGTTGCTTCTAATAATAATGATAATGATTATTTTGTTTGTCCCATACCCCTTAGATCTGCCCTCGGATTGACAGTGAAATGAAGCTGAAGACCACATTTCCAGTCAATTCTCTGTATCCCTGTGTATTTAATAACTACTCTGTACCAGACACTGTTCAAGGCAGTGTTGAAGCAGTAAATAAACAAAAGTCCTGCTCCACTGGAACTTCTGGCAATCTCCAAAGAGCCTCGTTTCCCACAACATCCCAATGGGATGTATAACATTCCAATCCTCTGGATAGATACAGTAAATGAAGAACTATAATTTCCTAGCATGAATTGCTCTCAGGGTTTTTCCTGAAGGCATATGCCTTGCCTCAAGAAATTACCCTTCCAGAATAAGCCATCAGTTTACTGAGTCTCCACTTAGTTATTTTATGACCCTCTTATTCTTTCCCTGGGTTGAAAAGTATTTCCACAGGTATGGAATACAGGTTTGTTGCTCATCCTGCGTAATTAAGCTTGATAACATTTGGTGAAGGAGGTACTCAACATCCTCCTACCTGTTTTAGGTAGACTCTCTTTCATGAAGCAGAGTCAAAGTACGCTATGTACTCCAGTCTTAGAAGATTATTCTCATTCCAGATTTGTCTACCTTATAATTACTGTCAAATCTTCCAAGATTCCAGCTGTAGGTGTTCTGCAGTCTTTACCTTCTGTACTTTGGAATTCTTGTCTCTTGCCCCCTATGCCTTCAGAAGAAATTTAATTAGGATTTTAGAAAGAATTCATGTTGCACTGCTAAGCACACATCATTTAAATCAGATACACTCATCATTTTCAGATATAATCCTAAACATGTTACAGTTTTTACTGTTAATCTGACTGGACTTTCTCCCTATAACATTTTTAGCACTTTTTATTTTGCTTTTTAATCTCAGGAAGAGTTCTAACCAGACTTGTTTATATAGCATCCTTAATGTGTATGTAATTTTAGTATCTGGTTAAAATATCTTTTTCAGAGTATAATTTTATGTTAAGATTCCTTAATATATCCACCACCTTATATTTACATCATTAAATGTATTAAACATATTAAATCTATTGCAAAAATTACACATAACCTCCAAAAGAAATATTTCTTGAACTTTGATTTTTACAGACTTCAAATGTATTTTTAAAGTATTTTACAATACTTTGTTTATGGTATGGGTTTTTTTGGAATAAAAAAAAAGCGTATGAAATATTTATGTGAGGCTAGAGCACATTTTCCAACATCCTTGCAGTTTCCCCTGATTATGTTGTAAACACAAATGTGGCCTGGGAATTCCTCCCAAGAAAATCCTTTCATGCAAGTCTCCATTCCTTTCTCCTCTCTGAGGCCTTTTCTCTGAGTACTGACATGGAGAATAAGCCTGGGTTTTTAGATGACTATGCTGAGCAGAGACAGCCTCTTTTTCCCTCTCACCAGTGTTGGAACTTCACACAAACAAGACATAAACTTCTGTTGTATCAACCCATTTAATGTTGTGATTGTTTCTACAGCAGTAAACTTAACCTGACTGATTCAGAAGTTAAATAAAGTGATCACTGAGATCCCTTTTTCTGTTTCTGAGTAAGGGTGAAACAAGTCTCAGTGCTCGGGGAAGGAAATACTGTAGGAAGGAAAGAATGTTATAGTATTGATCTCTCTTTCTCACCTGATTCCATCCCCTTGTGTAGTCTCCTTTTTGTTAGGACTTAATTTAAGAAAGAGTTCATAGACATTCAAGTACCACAGGGTACCTTACTTCCTGCTTTCATGTGCTGTGTTCTGAAAGAGCATACTTATGATAGCAACAGATCCTCTCTTTGGGTAGTTCTCCTAGAAAATTAAAAGGCAAAAAGAGTGAAAGAATGAGGTACTATCATTATCATTCTGATACTCAGAATCAATGATAAAATTGTTCCAGCATCTTGCAAGGGAGAGGCTGACTTCAGCATAAAGCACCAGGATATGGGGACCCAATAATGTACTGAAAAGAAAGCAGAGGACTGTGAAATTGTGTTTGCATGGATACACGTGTGCAGGCTGGCAATGCACTCAAGGAGTGCTTCTCCAACCCTCCCAGCACATAAAGTGGTGAAATTAACATAGGTTAGATTTATGTCATGATGAAGAGGGACATTCCAGGTGTATCTTTCTGCTCTGTCAGAGCTGTCAATTCATCACCGTGACTGTGGCCCCTGAATTGAAAAGAGGACCCATGGCCCAGACTCTTTGGCTTGACTCTTCTTTGTTTCTCATTTGGCTAATTCCCTAAACATATAAATAAAATTGCCATGCAATTTATCTTACTTCTCTCATTAGAAGCCCCAATTCTCAATTTATTGAATTAGTGGCAACAGTACGTCAGCAAGAATATCATCCTGATGAAGGAACAGTGCAATGGAGTTTGGAATACCCTTCTTGGGGGCTCAGGTACACTGCTTCCAATGCAGATACATCGACACAGGACTTCCAAGGGGGTTGCCTGTACACAGGACTTCCAATGGGGTTACATGTTTGCATATAAACATAAGCAGTGTTTATGGTTATGCTTTTATTTTTATTTTACGCTTTATAACCAAACTCCTTCCATTGGAATGACCAAAAATATACTGACATGGTAATGACTTAGGGATTCACAAAGATGCACTCATATTTCTTTCAGTACTTAGATACTTTCAGATACAAAGGACATAACATTTCCAAGACCTTCCACCCTCAGTCAGTTTATAGATGATCTCTTGTCTACGTCTGTTCTCAAAATCTCCCCAAGAGACTCAATCTACTTCATAAAAAAAAACTCATGGCTGACTAAACATCTTTAATCAAAAAGAAAAAAAAAAAGGATTTTGTCATGTATACTATTTAGGTCCTGATCTCTTTGCTGGAAGGTATATTCTAGCCACAAAATGGTAACAAGGTTGTAAGCAATATCCGAAATCATCATTGTGAGGAAAATTGAAGTATTTTGAGATCTACAGAATATTGTGACAAAATCCCAACTTTTTCAGCATAATTCAACCTCCTTACAAAACTATCAGAGGGTAAAAATAAAACAAAATGAAAACTCTTACTGTGGACTGCTGAGGCTGAATCAGCCAGCCATTTCTCAATCTTAATTATATATGTCCCCTATAACACACCTATCTGAAATTACATATATACATGTACATATATATACACATATATATGTTCATAAAATTAGAATGTGCATTAGGGATTCTAACTCTACAACGTGGTGACCACTAGCAATTCATATCCTATATGAATGTTTCTCCAGATCCAAGAGCTGGGCTTGCCTTCCTTGTTTATGCCCATAAAACAGCTTAAACAATGGTAAATATTCCTGCAGATACTGTCCTTGCCACATCAGGGAATTGATGGGTTTTAATGTTGATGAAACTATTTTATTTTATTTTTTTTTAATTTTTATTTACTTATGATAGTCACAGAGAGAGAGAGAGAGAGGCAGAGACACAGGCAGAGGGAGAAGCAGGCTCCATGCACCGGGAGCCCGACGTGGGATTTGATCCCGGGTCTCCAGGATCGCGCCCCGGGCCAAAGGCAGGCGCCAAACCGCTGCGCCACCCAGGGATCCCATTTTATTGATAATCCACTGAGCATTTTTCAAAGCTCAATTAAATATTTTAAGTTACCACTCTTGGCCTATAAAACTAGAGACTCAATAGAAGATATTTTGTAGGACTTATGCTTTCAATGGAATTATTTATAATACATGTTGTGGTACACAGCAAAAGCAACACTGAAGAATCCATAGAGAATGTACTGGAATATTGTTATGAAAAACAAACAGTGATTTTACCTCCATGCAAAGAGGTTGCTTGAGACAATGATAATATTAGAAATTGTTAACTATGTACACAAGGTAATTCAAACATAAGTAATGTGGCCCCAGACTCGGAAAAGAAACATTGGCTAATATCAGGAAGTCTGGCTATTTTCCTGGCCATGAGATTGACTAAGACAGCCAGTTAATTGTGCCTGCAGAACGTACATCAATTAGATTTTACTGGTAGATATAAGATTATTGCAATCCTGAATAATCATTGCATACCCATACATACTGGGGAATTTCACCTCTGTAGTTGGAGATGGGGCTGGTTCATGCCTCACCAGCTATAATAATAGTCTAATGAAAGCCATAAAAATGGGATATAGTTCTGAGCCAGATCCAAAGTATATCTGCACCACTCAGGATAGAATTATCCAGTTGCTTGATCACAATTTTATGTATATGTGCTTATGATTATTTTAGAACTCTCTGAATGTTTTAAAAAATCTCAAACTCAAAAAGACTATTGGAGTAACCATGGCAAATTAACTATTGGACATTATTTTCCTTAATACATACAAGTACTCAATTTGTTGGAATCATCATGAAGGAATTTTGCAAAACATTAGCAATCGATGAAAAATTTTATTGCCTCCATCTTCCACATTTTCAGGAAAAAATAGAGCATACAAACAATACTATGAACTCAAATTGGCCCAGCTCTCAGAAAATCTTGAAAATCTTCCTTTGCCCAGGAGTTTTGACCTTAATATGTTAGTTATTGCCAGATTTCATGCACTAATCTCTATAAAATAATAATGAGAAGACCTATGGTCTAACAATAGCAGTACTCATCACACAGTACCCATTCTGCCTTGACGTTTAAAAATCTGGCTATGTATTTTTTTTACAGACTAGATCAATATTCTAATCTTTATCATCTGAAGATATAAAGTTCCTTTCTTCAGAAAGCACCTATCTTCAGAATGTCCCCAAAGGATACTGACAAGACTGACAAGTCCTCCTGACAACCAATAGGGTAGCTAATTACAAGGTGAAATTACAAACATAGACACAGATTAGCAGAAGAGAATAGAAATCCCAGAAATAAACCTCTGATGATATGGTTAATTAATCTTCAAACTTTTAAAAAAGGCATGAATGCAAAGGGAAGAAGGTAATCTTTTCAACAAAAAGTGTTGGGGGAAATTGGACACCTGCATGCAAAAGAATGAAATTGAACCACTTTCTTACACCATACACAAGAATAAACTCAAAGTGAATCAAGAATGCAAATGTGAGACCTGAATCCATAAAAATCCTAGTAGAGAGCATATGCAGTAATGTCTCTGACATCAGCCATAACAACATCTTTGTTATAAAAAGCTTCTGCACTGCAAAGGAAATAACCAACAAAACTAAAAGACAATCTATTAAATGGGAGAAGATATTTGCAAATGGCATATCCAAAAAAACAGGGCTAGTACCTGAAATATATAAAAAACGTATACAATTCAACACATAAGAAATGAATAATCCAATTAAAAATGGGCAGAAGACATGAATAGGTATTTCTCCAAAGAACACATACAGATGGCCAGCAGACATATGAAAAGATGCTCAACATCACCCATCCTCGGGAAAAAGCAAATAAAAAAAAATAATAAAATAAAATAAAATGAAACAAAGAGATATCACCTCACACCTGTCAGATGGCTAAAATAAAAAACACAAGAAGCAACAAATGTTGGTGAGGATATGGAGAAAAAGGAAGCTTTATGTTCTTTTGGTGGGAAGACAAACTGGTGCAGCTACTGTGGAAGACACAGTGGAGATTCCTCAGAAAGTTAAAAATTAAACTACTCTATGATCCAGCAATTGCTCTACTGGGTATTTACCCAAAGGATGCAAAAACACTAATTCAAAAGGATATATGTACATCGGTATTAGGTCTTGATCTAGTTTTAGTTAACTTTTGTATATGATGTGAGGTAAGGTTCCAACCCTTTTCTTTTGCATGTGATAGTCAGTGAATTTCCCAGCATTATTTGTTGGAAATCTATTCTTTCCTCCAATGAATGGTTTTTAGCATATTTGCAGAAAATAAATGAACCATAAATGTATGAATTTACTTCTGAACTCTTTATTCTCCTGTATCATACAAAATGTGTTGAATGAGCCAAGTAGAAAACAATCAGATAAAATCTTACAGATCTTTACCAGTGGGGCCACTTTGCTTTGAGTGAAATGGATCTCATTGCAAGAGTTTCATCAGAGAAGTGTCATGATCTGACTTATGTTTCAAGAAGACCATGGAGGCATTTATATTGAAAATAGGGTGCTCAGTAGGTTAAGCAGCTGACTTTTGATTTCAGCCCAGGTCATAATCTCAGAGTCCTGGGATCCAGTCCTGGGTCAGGCTCTATACTCAGCAGGAATCTACTAGAGGATTCCCTCTCTTTCCCTCTCCTCTGACTCTCCTCACTGCTTGTGCTCTCTCTCTATCATAAATAAATAAATAAATAAATAAATACACACATACATAAATCTTTAACAAAAGAAAAGAAAATAGTCAACAGAGTCAAGGATGGAAGCAGAGAAATGAATTAAGGGATTACTGCAGTAATCTAAGAGAATAAAGATGGTAGTTCAGATCAGGGCGGTACCTGGTAGTGGGAATCTGAATACATTTTGAAGATAAAACTTAATCCATTTTCTATAGGATTAGAAAGAAAAAGTGGTGTCAAAGATAACTTTTAGGGGTTCCTGGGTATTTCAATTAGTTAAGTGTCTACCTTTGGCTCAGGTCATGATCTTGGGGTCCTGGGATTGAGCCCCTCATCAGATTCCCAGCTGAGCAAGGAGTCTCCTTCTCCCTCTCCCTCTTTCCCTGTGTGCACACTTTCTCTATTTTAAATAAATAAATAAATAAATAAATAAATAAATAAATAAATAAATAAATAAATAAAATCTTTAAAAAAAAAAAGGATAACTTCAGATTTTTAACCTAAGCAATTAGTGGGGTAAAGTTGCCTTTAAATGATATGGAAGAAGTATAGATAATGGATTGGTGCAGGATATAGGATTGGTGCAGATTAAAAGAAGAATCATCTACTGTTCACCACTAAATCTGTTATATTAGAATATATGTTAGACATCCAAGACCAGATACTGAGTTATATACATGAGTGTGCAGTTCAGAAAAATTTTAGTGTAGGCATATTAATTTGGGAGTTGTCTATGTTTTCCTTAGGATTTTTCTATCATTATCTATTTATCTATCTATCTATCATCTATCTATCATCATCTATCTATTTATCATTCACCATCTATATCTGCTGTAGAGTGAATTTTTGTGTCCCCCCAGAATTCATATATTGAAACCCTAATCCTCAACGTAATGATATTTGGAGATGGTACTCTGGGATGTCCTTAGATTGTAAAAGGAGAGACGTTATGATAGAATTAATGATTTGTTTAAAAAAGATATTATTTATTTATCCAAGAAATAGAGCTCACACAGGGGGAGAGGAAGAGGGAGAAGCAGAAGTCCCACTGAGCAGAGAACCCAACTTGGGATTCAATCCTAGGACTCTGATATCATGACCGGAGCCAAAGGCAGTTGCTTAACTGACTGAGCCACCCACAAGCCCTGAATTAGTGCTCTTAGAAGAAGAAACATGAGCAAGCTTGCTTTTCTTTTCTCCCTCTCTTATCATATGAGAATACAAGAAATCTCCCATCTTTAAACCAGTTACAAAATAAGCCTTGATCCTAGATTTCTCGGCCTTCAGACTGCGAGAAATAAATTTCTGTTATTTAAGTCATCCAATTGATGCTATTTTTATTATAGCTTCTCAAACAGACTAAGATACTGTCTGTCTCTCAATTATCTGTGATTTAGATATAGAGATATATTTCTTCAGCTGAAATCAACTCTCCTGAAAATTTATTCCAAGGAACCAATTGAAGTTGGGATACCATTTGCCAGAAGTCATCTGATAAGTCAAAGAATGGCTAAAACTGTAGTGAAGAATCCTGAATTTCCCTTATTTTATTAAGTATTGTCTTCAGTTACCAAGCACATAAAACTATGCACACATGTACACACATACATAAACACACACACAAGGAACAAAGGTAGTGAGATTAAGTAGAGAATGAAATAGTTCAGCTTTACTGTCAACTAGAGAAACTCATATGTACTCTGATCCTAATCCTAAGTAACATAATGACCACTATCTACCAAGTACAATAAAATAAAAAAGCCAGCAATAATGATCTGCACAAGTAATATGAGGTAATGAGGTACAGGAGGACTATTGATCCAAACCCAAAATATTGACCAATGTATCCTCATATTTTCAAGATTTTTCTCATCAAAATTGTAAGATGCTTTATGTTGTCCAGGTTGTCTTAGGTACCCTATATATATTTTTAAGATTTTATTCATTTATTCATGAGAGACACAGAGAGGGAGAGGCGGAGAGGCAGAGATGCAGGCAGAGAGCAAGCTCCATGCAAGGAGCCCGATGCAGGACTTGATCCCAGGACCCTGGGATCACACTCTGAGCCAAAAGCAGAGGCTCAACCACTGAGTCACCCAGGCATGCCTCTTAGACACCATATCTAAAGTATTGTTAACATCACTAGTTTCATCCCAACTATAAATATACATATATCGTTAAGTGAATGTGTGAGAAGAAGGGCTAACAGCAAGTCTAAATGCTTTTTCTTTGGACAGAATGACCTCAGACTTACCTCTACTAGCACCATTTCCCCAAAAACTTAATGGTTTAAGGTAACTGTGGCATATAAGCTCTGTTACCAAACAGTGACGTTTATTGCAAAAAAAAAAAAAAAAAAAAAGAAGATTTATATTTTATGAACTGCATTTGAGTTTGCAGGCCTTAAGTATTATAAGGATTCCTCTTGAAGACAATACCCCTGAAGCTGTCAGGTATGTTGGGATCCCTGTTCTGTATTTTTGCAAAAAAAACTAACGTGAACTTGGTGCCAGATTGTGGCCCATGCTCATATGAATGAAAATGGCAATCCAAACATGAAAGCACCCTCAATTTATGTTGAGTATATGTGACAGTCATTTTTAAAACTGATACTGTCTTCATTTATAAGAGCAAATGATGCAGATAGCTTAAATATTTCACCAACGTGTCCAGTAAAAATTTAGCCGTATCTTCATATTCTGGGCAATGACATTTCTATTTTTACCTATATTTTCAAATGCCTATTCCTGCTAAGGATATAAAATCTCTTTGAAACTAAATAAAAAAAAAAAACTATTACAAATACTCCATTATTTAAGAATAGGTATCTTCATGTTATTTTTACTTAACAATATAACATTTTAAAACACTTGCTTGAAATTCTAGTCTTTTCACTCATAAAATTTTTATTAAAGCTAATTTCCCTATTTACCACAATTTTAGTTGCAGTGTGTCTTATAAGCTCGGAAGATGCGCGGGGCGAGCTGGCCAGGACCGGCCGTCGCCTGCCCCGCGGCTTACCTGGATCACTGGCAAAGCGTCCTGAACACCTGCGGATTCCCCCTGAGATGGAGACAGAACAGCTGGAACGCCTCGGAGAGAAGCGTTTTCGCTTCTAACGAGGTAGGAAGGCGGGAAAAAGTCAAAAGAATCGAGTGGGGGAGGGGCCCCAGAAGCCGGGCGGGGGGGGGGGGGGGCGTGAAGCGGCGGGACCCGAGCAGCGGGAACTCTCAGGATCCGCCCGGATTCTCCCAGGACGGGCGGTGGGGGGCGGTGGGGGGCGGCGGGGGGCGGTGGAGGGCGATGGGGGCGATGGGGGCGGTGGGGGGCGATGGGGACGGTGGAGGGCGGCGGGGGGCGATGGGGGCGGTGGGGGGCGATGGGGGCGGTGGGGGGCGGCGGGGGGCGGTGGGGGGCGCTGGGGGGCGGCGGGGGCGGTGGGGGCGGTGGGGGCGGCGGGGGGCGGTGGGGGCGGTGGGGGGCGGTGGGGGCGGCGGGGGGCGATGGGGGCGGCGGGGGGCGGTGGGGGCGGCGGGGGGCGGTGGGGGCGGCGGGGGGCGATGGGGGCGATGGGGGCGGTGGGGGGGCGGTGGGGGGCGGCGAGGGGCGGCGGGGGGCGCTGGGGGGCGGCGGGGGGCGCTGGGGGGCGGTGGGGGCGGTGGGGGGCGATGGGGGCGGTGGGGGGCGGTGGGGGCGGCGGGGGGCGGTGGGGGCGGTGGGGGGCGATGGGGGCGGCGGGGGGCGGTGGGGGGCGGCGGGGGGTGCTGGGGCCCCCGGGCTCGGATCTCCAGCAGAGGAGGGGCGCCCCGGGAGAGCGCGCCGAGCGCAGGCGGGGCCTGGGGGGAGACGCGGGCGGGGGCTCCGGGCGGGGCTGCACCTGCTGCCTCGGAGGCCGCGGCCCCGGGAGCCACCCCAGCACCAGCAGTGCAGGCCCGCAGCCCAGGACCCCGCGCTCCCCAGCCCTCGGGGGACAGGCGGGGGTGGGGGGCAGGACAGCGAGGACGCGCCTGCCGCCGGGCGCCCCGGAGCACCGGGCCCAGTGCACACTGCGACCTGTATCATTCTTTCAAAAGGTGTGCACATCGCCCTGAAGTACACCAGAGTTTTCTTTACTTAGTACTTCTGTCTTTAGAACTGTCCATGTTGAACCAAGAATGTTTACCCTGAGGCTGAGGACATCCAGCAGAACTACCTGACCTGTGCAATACAAAAATGCAGGCACAGAGGACCTGGGGGGCTCAGTGAAGCATCTGACTCTTGGTTTCAGTTCAGATCATGATCCCAGGGCCGTGACATAGAGCCCTGTCTGGGGTTCCACAGTGAGAATGGAGTCTCCTTGGGATTCTAGTCTCTCTCTCTCTTTCCCTCAACCCTTCCCCATCCCTGCCTACATGTACTCTTTTGAAAAAAAAAAAATAAGCATAAAAAAAAATGCAGGCCCACATTATCCACAGGGGCCAGAAATTTTGCTTAGGATTTGAAATTTCCTAGTCATTAAACATTGGCAACTATGATAGAACCCATTAAACATTCACAGTGCTCCTCATCCTCTTACATTAGTGTGATGCTCCCTCTCTCCACCTTGCTAAGCTAGGCTCCTGGCCATCCAGCTCCTGGCCTCCCTACAAATAGATACGCTACAAGTTCAAGCCAAAGGCATATGAGTGGAAGTGACTGCCCACTTTAGACTTAACCTTAAAACATTTTTAAATTTTATTCTTCCTCCATTTCCTCTTACCAATGCTAGATCACAGATATGGTTGTACCCAGATTCCACTGTATAAATTAGGGAAAGGAAGAGTTAAAAGGACTGAAGGAAGCTGTGTATCTCAATGCTAGACATTCTGCCAATTTTTACTACTGACTCTGAACTGAATATGGGAAATATTTCAATCTCATGCAAGCCAGCTTATTCTGAGAACTCTATATTACTATATCAAACAATGACCTTAACCAACACTGTTACTTCATTCAGTATATAATTTTAGAAGTTTGTGAAGGAAAAAATGGAAAAAACATCTGTTGGCTTACAAATTGAGGCCATAGGGCCAACATTGCCAGTCTAGCCCTTACCTCCTACACCAGCTGTATCTTCTCCTTCCTGGAATCATACCAAAATACTTGTGCACCAATCTGGGCTGTTGAAATGTTATTTTCTCTACCTGAAATGTGATTTATCACTTTCTGTCTAATGAAGGCCTATTTATTATTTAATATACACCATTGACATCTACTATTATTGTCAGCCTCTCCTCTGAAGTAATGAAGTGATTTAAATGATAAAAAATAAGATGAGACCAAGTAGGATTTATTCCCGGGACACAAGGCTGGTTCAACACTCGAAAACAATCAATGTGATTTATCATATCAGCAAGAGAAAAAACAAGAACCATATGATCCTCTCAATAGATGCAGAGAAAGCATTTGACAAAATACAGCATCCATTCCGATCAAAACTCTTCAGAGTGTACGGATAGAGGGAACATTCCTCAGCATCTTAAAAGCCATCTACGAAAATCCCACAGCAAATATCATTCTCAATGGGGAAGCACTGGGAGCCTTTCCCCTAAGATCAGGAACAAGACAGGGATGTCCACTCTCACCAGTGCTATGCAACAGAGTACTAGAAATTCTAGCCTCAGCAATAAGACATCAAAAAGACATTAAAGGCATTCAAATTGGCAAAGAAGAAGTCAAACTCTCCCTCTTCGCCGATGACATGATACTCTACATAGAAAACCCAAAAGCCTCCACCCCAAGATTGCTAGAACTCATACAGCAATTTGGTAGCCGTGGCAGGATACAAAATCAATGCCCAGAAGTCAGTGGCATTTCTATACACTAACAATGAGACTGAAGTAAGAGAAATTAAGGGGTCAATCCCATTTACAATTGCACCCAAAAGCATAAGATACATAGGAATAAACCTAACCAAGGAGGTAAAGGATCTATACCCTAAAAACTACAGAACACTTCTGAAAGAAATTGAGGAAGACACAAAGAGATGGAAAAATATTCCATGCTCATGGATTGGCAGAATTAATATTGTGAAAATGTCAATGTTACCCAGGGCAATTTACACGTTTAATGCAATCCCTATCAAAATAACATGGACTTTCTTCAGAGAGTTAAAACAAATTATTTTAAGATTTCTGGGGAATCAGAAGAGACCCCGAATAGCCAGGGGAATTTTAAAAAAGAAAACCATAGCTGGGGGCATCACAATGCCAGATTTCAGGTTGTACAAAGCTGTGGTCATCAAGACAGTATGGGACTGGCACAGAAACAGACACATAGATCAATGGAACAGAATAGAGAACCCTCAACTTTATGGTCAACTATTATGTGACAAAGGAGGAAAGACTATCCACTGGAAGAAAGACAGTCTCTTCAATAGATGGTGCTGGGAAAATTGGACATCCACATGCAGAAGAATGAAACTAGAGCACTCTCTTTCACCAGACACAAAGATAAACTCAAAATGGATGAAAGATCTAAATGTGAGACAAGATTCCATCAAAATCCTAGAGGAGAACACAGGCAACACCCTTTTTGAACTCGGCCACAGTAACTTCTTGCAAGATACATGCACGAAGGCAAAAGAAACAAAAGCAAAAATGAACTATTGGGACTTCATCAAGATAAGAAGCTTTTGCACAGCAAAGGATCCAGTCAACAAAACTAAAAGACAACCTACAGAATGGGAGAAGATATTTGCAAATGACGTATCAGATAAAGGGCTAGTTTCCAAGATCTATAAAGAACTTATTAAACTCAACACCAAAGAAAGAAACAATCCAATCATGAAATGGGCAAAAGACATGAACAGAAATCTCACAGAGGAAGACATGGACATGGCCAACATGCACATGAGAAAATGCTCTGCATCACTTGCCATCAGGGAAATACAAATCAAAACCACAATGAGATACCACCGCACACCAGTGAGAATGGGGAACATTAACAAGCCAGGAAACCACAAATGTTGGAGAGGATGCGGAGAAAGGGGAACCCTCTTACACTGTTGGTGGGAATGTGAACTGGTGCAGCCACTCTGGAAAACTGTGTGGAGGGTCCTCAAAGAGTTAAAAGTAGACCTGCCCTACGACCCAGCCATTGCACTGTTGGGGATTTACCCCAAAGATTCAGATGCAATGAAACGTCGGGACACCTGCACCCCGATGTTTCTAGCAATGGCCACAATAGCCAAACTGTGGAAGGAGCCTCGGTGTCCATCGAAAGATGAATGGATAAAGAAGATGTGGTCTATGTATACAATGGAATATTCCTCAGCCATTAGAAACGACAAATACCCACCATTTGCTTCGACGTGGATGGAACTGGAGGGTGTTATGCTGAGTGAAATAAGTCAGTTGGAGAAGGACAAACATTATATGTTCTCATTCATTTGGGGAATATAAATAATAGTGAAAGGGAATAGAGGGGAAGGGAGAAGAAATGGGTAGGAAATATCAGAAAGGGAGACAGAACATGAAGACTCCTAACTCTGGGAAAGGAACTAGCGGTGGTGGAAGGGGAGGTGGGCGGGGGGTGGGGGTGAATGGGTGATGGGCACTGAGGGGGGCACTTGACAGGATGAGCATTGGGTGTTATTCTGTATGTTGGCAAATTGAACACCAATAAAAAAAATTATTATTAAAAAATAATAAGATGATAGATTTTAAGACTATCACAAATTTATTAACTCAGTAAACATTTATTTAGCATGCAGTGTCACCCCTGGACAGTGAGAACGATGACCCAGAAGATATGATCAGCAGCCCAGATGCTCCCTAAAGACCCCCCCCTCCCTATCGCCTCTTTTGTGCTTTGTTATATTCCATTTATACATATACCACAACTTCCTTTATGATGATAATATTGACTTATTCTGATGTTTTCCTTCCTTTGGAGTCTGAAGATAGACTCTAAGCCTTATTTGGCTTTGTTTTTCATTTTAGGTTTATCCCCCAGGAAATAGACACCAAAGCAAAGATATGCTGGTAGAAGGTTTGTTGGAGAATATTGTGGAACAAGTTCTCTAAGGGAATGTGGAAAGTAGAATGGGGCAGAGGGAGAAGTTAGATTGCGTGGCAGTTGCACAGAGGTGAAGATGGATGCTTCATTGAACTCTGGGGCTAGGTTGATGCTTCAGAGTTGGCTCACATCACGGGCTTCTTAGACTTCTACTGAACAAACATTGGGTTGGAGGGATGCCTGGATGGCTCAGTGGTTGAGCATCTGCCTTCGGCTCAGGTCCTGATTCTGGGATACAGGATCAAGTCCCGCTTCCAGATCCTTGTAGGGGCCTGCTTCTCCCTCTGCCTATATCTCTATCTCTGTCTCTGTCTCTGTCTCTCTCTCTCTCTCTCTCTCTCTCTCTGTGTCTTTTATGCATAAATAAATAAAATCTTAAGAAAAAAAACATTGGGTTGGAGCTATCACCAGGGAAAGAAGTTTGAGTAAAGCAGTACCCTTCCGCTGAGGCAATTCCCTGGGGACAGACTCATCTGTGAACTGCCAACAGCCAACTTCCTCGGCAAATAGAGGAAATGAGTGTGTGGTCCCAAGGGGAAGCCAAGCAGAGGAACACAGAGTCCGCCTCAGCATCATTCATGACAGTGGATGCTAAATATGTTTATTGAAGCAATAATGTTGAGGTAGTCTTAAAATGCATCATTTCATCTTTGTGAAATGATTCATATGGTCCTGTTTAGCACAGTTTCTCAATCATTTGTGCTGTGACATATGGACTACAAGTATCCATTCATTGATTCCCTCAGGCATCAGGGCAGCTGGCCAGGAGCCCTGGATCAGAGCTATGATTCGGTAGACATTGGGCTGTGAGCAACCTCCTCCACCAGCCATATTCGGTGGACTTTAAAATATTTCATTTTCTGTGTGTTTCATTACATGGAAAAGGTTGGGAAGCACAGGGGCACTGGAAATAAAAGTAAAGAAAATATCCCAAGGACTCTTCAAGGCATAAGACTATATAATTTCACTCACAGAAAATGACAGGATATATACACTTTACTTTTAACTAATGGAAAACCATGATTTATGTTTGAAAGAAAAAGAAATGAGATGATTCTCCATAAAGCTTAAATTACAGCAATCCTCTTCCAATTGAAATGCAAGGCATATCCAGCATCTTTTATCCAAAGAGCTCCATCTGGCTTAGGGGTTTTTATTTCTGCAAGTCAGTAGGCCGGAAGGGACTCTTTGTGACTCCTGTACTGGAGCACAGTGGAGAGATAGATAAAACTTAGACAAATTCATTTTCATAATCCATAGTTGAAAACTAAGAGAAATCCAGGGAGAGACTCAATTATGATGACTTAATGTTTTCAAATCATTTCTGAAATTGATTCATTTAAGCTGTATTAAAATAACTAAGTTACAGTTCAGAGAACATCCTTCATTTTTGACAACTTAAGAGAAAATATAAAGGAATCGTGTATTTACTTTCCCTAATGACTAGCCTCATAATTTACTGTGTAATTACAACCACTTCTTAACCTGTCTGTATTTACCTCTCAGGGTTCTATGTGCTTTAAGAAGATATTCTTTATAACTGAAAGGAATGTCTCTAGGGTGAACATTGACAATTTCTGTTAACCATAAACCACCCATTCAAGTTTAGGATGAGCCTACAACTCTGTGTTACCAGGGATGCTGTCCTGGAATCTATTACCCAGAACTGTGACTCTATGTGAGGCTCAAGACTAGACAACGAGACTGGAAGGTCAATATCTACCTTCAACATTCAGTTATCTGCAGTGTATGCCTCAGAGTGTGTTATGATAGTTCTACACAGATGTTCTGATGTTGAAAGACCTTTGTCATTCATGTCTGTTTGAAATCTAAAAATGAGAGCATAAGAGGTTCAAGAAAGGGAACTTGGTACCACATCATAGTCAAGCAAATCTGATGCAGGAATGATGACAACTATGTGACACCTGTTTGGCACTGCTTCAGAGTTTCATTTTGCCTGTTTTTGGAGCCCTTGATGCTTGGCTCATCTCTAACTGCTGATGAGGAGATCTACTCCTCATGCATGCTGTCAGCCACAAACTGGAACTCTCCATGAGCAAACATTGACCAATGGAAGAGGAAACAAACAGAAAAATCCCTCTCCATTTTCCCTTTCATGTCCATTTCAGAGCATGGGGTTTTCTCTATAGCTGATCTGTTGGTGTTGTGAGTAACAGGAAAAGCTTGCGTCTCTCCAGGAAGCAAGGACTTCTGATTAATGCTCATGCCTTTATTTCTCACTCTTCCTTGCCCTGTTTTGGGTTTTTTTTTTCTTTTGTTGTTTTTTGTTTTATTTTGGTTTGTTTGTTTGTTTTTTCCTGCTCTGGCATTTCTCAATAAAGTGTCAATACAAAAAAAATGAACGTCCATTATTAAAATAGAACAAACGTAGACTAAATTATTATACTTTAGTCAAATTACTTCGGAATACCTTCTTTTAAAAAGCAGAGGAATAAGAGGTATTCCATTGGGCTAGTAGCCAAACCTGCATATCTAAGAATATTCACCCAAAAATGAAGTAATTAGACTTGATGATCTCTCAATCTCTTCCAGCATCCATCTTTTTACTAAAATGTGGCCAAATTGAAGATTTGGGACAACTATTCTCAGAACTTGAATTTAAAGAATGCTTAAAAAATTGTATTTTTAGGCAGCCCAGGTGACTCAGCGGTTTAGCGCAGCCTTCAGCACAGGGTGTGATCCTGGGGACCTGGAATCGAGTCCCACGTCGGGCTCCCTGCATGGAGCCTGCTTCTCCCTCTGCCTGTGTTTCTGCCATTCTTTCTCACTGTGTGTGTGTGTGTGTGTGTTTCTCATTAATAAATGAATAATTTTTTTAAAAAAAATAGCAAAGTCAATTTTGAAGCTGATGAATGTGGATGGTTTATCTCATAAAGTATCAAGCTTTATGTAATGTTATGGCCATGCAAAGTAAACAGGGCCCCCCGAATATCTTTCCCAGAGATTGGAATATGTGAAAGGAGAGGAAACTGAGTTTAGAAACTCTCAGGCACACCCCAGTGGCACCAAGAGAAGGAAGCTAGGGAGTATCCTGGATTGACATTGAAAGATGGGGGAGTCCACTAGTACATGGATGCCCTGAATGATAGCTGGTACATGAGCTGAGTCACCTTTAAAAAAAAAAAAATGTATTCATTCATGAGAGACACAGAGAGAGAGGCGGAGACACAGGCAGGGGGAGAAGCAGGCTGATCCCCAGACCCCGGAATCACACCCTGAGTAGGAGGCAGATGCTTAACTGCTGAGCCACCCAGGCATCCCTGAGCTGAGTCACCTTAAAGGAATTTTTACAAGTAAGCATAATGTCAAGATTGGGAGACTCAACTATTTAGGGGGTATGAGTTTTATTTCTGGCAAAGAACCAAAATAGGAAGTGGGTGGCAAGACGTTAACCATTATCTATGTCATAATACTTAATAATGTTTCTCAAAGGCCCACCAAAGAACATATGCTTGTATCCCCTAATAGCATGTAGGATGACTGCTACTGAGCATTTATGACCAATAAAGAAAGACCGGCAAGAATAGGACAGTTGAATGTGAATACACAACAACATGAATAAACAAACAAGCAAACAGGTAACCTGTTCCTTTCCTATCCTGACTCCTTCACTTATTTCAATTCTAGAAAAATAAGGTGTATGCCTGTAATGTAATCCAGAGCAGGAAGACATGAGTGTTCATGACAGTTGTCAGTAGTTGAAGAAAAATTAAGGCCTTTATACCCTCTATGAATTCAACCTATTTAATAAGCTATTTATAACAACAAAAATAATATACAGAAAACTTAGAGTACTAAACTTTATAATCTTCTTGAAATCAGTATTTTAACATTTCTAAACTCACTTTTAATGGTTTGAAGAAGACTTATGTTAATACCTTTTTCTCTAGCTAAAAAACCAAACTTCAATTCTTACACCATAGTTATAATTATGTGGTTTAGCCTTATACAAGGAGGATCATCAAAATAATTTAACAGAAAGGCTAAAGTTAAAAAACAAAAAAGAATGACTAACAGTCAAGATAATAGTTTATACATAGATGGCATTTCTCACTTTTTTCTTGATATAGAAGAAAAATAATGAGGCATGACTATTTGCTGGAAGTAACTCCATAAATACATCATTAGAATAGAAATCATCATAGTTACAATAACATAGTTTTAATTAGTATATGTTTGTATACATTATTACATATATATTTATTATGTTGTAGTATTATAAAATAAAATACATAATATTATATTAGGTCAAGGTTTATTATTGCATATCTGTTATAATAAAGAAATGTTTACTGTGGACTACTATGTACATGATGCTATTAACAGAATCACATTTATGCCTAAATGATCACAAAAAATTGGAAGCAGAGCCCAATCCATCTGGGTTATTTGACATCAGCTCTTCCTTAATGTTCTACATTTGCTTATCTTCTTTGTCACTTGAGATTTTGATTGATATTCTAATAAAATATACATTTAATAAGAAAGGACAACAGAGTAAATTTAACATGCAATATCCCTAATCAAGAATATCTATGTGTTTATAGGGGAAAGGGAGTAACTTACTAGCTGGCCACATTTCCTGATGTAGATTTCTTTGTTGTTTTTTACAAAGTAATTGAGTTGACCAGAAATCATGTGTCTGGGCAAGACTTACTAACATGCCACCCTTTCTGTAGATGAACAGGGAGCTAATTTTCCAGTGGGAATACCAAATGTTAATATATACAGTAATGTTCCTCTGGAGAAGATTATCCTGGCTATGTGTATTTTTGTGGAGAATGTAAAGCAAGAGGGCAAGGAGTACTTTCTCCCACGCTTTAGACTTCCATTTAACATTTATATTCCTGAACCTAAACACTTCTTTCATTTCACCTGATAATCCTAAATCTGAAGTTTCTCAGATTTTAGTTCTTCAGAAAGAAAATCCAGACACCCTAATGGTGTAGGTAGAATGAATACTATCTAGTTAATTCTAAGAGCTTTCAAAGGAACATACAAGTCTGACTGCTCCCTCTGGAACAATCCTTCCATTTTTAGACTTAATAATAACATCTGCCTTCTGAGATGCCAGGCGGACCTCAAGGTATGCATTTTTCAAGTGTTAATATCATTCTCTTCCTCTCTATTTTATGTTCTTTTTTTTTTTTAAGAAAGTTATATAACTCTGAGAGTGTGGATGGTAGATCCAGCTGTAGAGGCCCATGGCAAGAAGAAAGAGGCTGGAAGAAATGAGCTTTTCTACAATCCTACTGTAAAGACACATTGTGCCATTATTTAACATTTAATGTTCTATGCTTTGTCATAAAATCAATATTGATATCAGAGGTAACTGCTAGAAAGTTTTAAAAATCAGATGAAATCTTAAGGAACATGTAGTCCAATGCCTCCATTTTATAGAAAGAACAATTAAGCTTCAACTCTTAAATACTAAGTGTTCATAAGTATATTTTCATGGTTCTTCTACTCAATGTATTGTAGAGTTGTGCAGTACAATACATTATAGAGTTCAGTGTAATGTATGTACTCTAGAGTTTGCATCTAATGAATATATTATTTTCAGTAAAGTCTACTTGGTTTCGTGTAGTTTTCTTACCTATTAGACAAAAATTACACTTAAATCTCTTATTAATGGGGAAAACCTAATCCCTTTTCACCTATGAATATTCATATTAAGCTAAATATATTTATTTAGAAAAGATGAATGTCTGTCACCAATATAACCATAATTTGGAAGAATAATGATGCAAATGAAATGCATTTTAATGAAAAAGTAGTTATAATTCTGGGTTAAAGAAAGTAATATTCTGTTTCAACTTGTGCCATTAAGTAAATAGCTTTGTGGTTTAGAGCAAATGACTTAGTCTCCCTCGTCTTCATTTTACTCATTGGCAAAACTTCTAAGCTGAAAACAATCTAGTCCTTTACCCTTTAATCACAATTTTTCTGCATGTAAGTTTCTTATAATTAAGAACTTTTCATATGATTTACCGTTCCGTTTTTTTTCCTCCTACCATTTAGGTAATGTTGTTTCTTACCATTTAGAAACAAAGGTAGTTTTACCAAGGTAACACATACTCAGTGTCCAATTTACTATAACATTATGTGATGTTTTCTGTCTCTTTAAGAAAATTTTTATTAGGTTCTAGGGACTTTACATTGTTTTAGATACTTTTGATAAACCACAACAAACTTGCTTTTGAATTCATTCTAAAACAACAGCTGAAAAAAAAATTGTGAGTTGTGATTAGAGTTTTCAAATGAATGACTCAGGGAATACCATTAAGAGTAATATAGTAATATACAGGGCGTCTGCGTGGCTCAGTCCAGTAAGCCTCTGACTCTTGATTTCACTCAGATTGTAATAATAATTGTTCTTCAGGTAGAATAAGAAGACTATAAGGCCTAGAGATAAAACCCAATAGCATAGAGAGAGGGGCAAGATGGTGCAAGAGTAGGGTCCTCAACTCACCTGGCCCCACCAACTTACCTAGATAACTTTCAAACCATCCTGATCACCTACAAATTCAAGATCTAAAGAGAGAACAGCTGGAATGCTACAGAGGGAAAAGTGTAAACTTCTCACAAGGTAGGAAGGTAAAGAAAAAATAAAAAAGAATCAAGTTTCCGTCCAGGCCTCCCAGGACCGCCTCCTCTGTCAGCAGTCTCAGGTCTGCTCTGGTCTGGCAGGTTGCTCTGTCCGCCTGTGACTGTTTGCCTCCCTGGCTGAAGAAACGGTGCCATTCAAGCAGTTCATTTGCACTTTATTTATTTATTTATTTATTTATTTATTTTGCACTGCACTTTAAACAAGTCAAGCACGTGCCCAGAGGCCGATATCGCTTCCCAGTCTTAACGGTGATAGCAGTTGTTACATCGGCTGCCAAGAAGTGGGTCCCCTGCAAGGAGGGGCCCAGCGGGAACATGGCTGAGAACGAGAAAAGGGCTTTCTGCTGGATTTGCAAGAAGAGCAGAAAGTTCCTGAAAGTGTTTCTGTGGCCGAGGGAAAGAATGCAACCAAGAAAACGATCACCCTGTCTTCCCTCTCCTCAGCTCACGCGTTCCCTGGGAAGGGAACACACACCAGCTCCAGTGGGGTCCAGATCCGAGAGCAGGCGGACGTTTCCACTGAAGCAGTAGGGTTCCCTGGCTACCGGGCGAGGCCTCCTCAGCAGATTCTGACCTCCTCCTGATGGAAGGTGCTAACCCCCGTGATGTGCACAGGTGAGCAAACCACAGGCGGAAAGAGCTCCTCCTCCTGGGTAAGCTGCGGGGAAGCAGTGCAGGTGCCATGGTGTGGAGGCCGGGCCAAAGCACACGGGGGAACGGACAAGAGGACCTGGGACACGTCCCTTTGCAAAGCAGCACTTGAACCCAAAGATGCCTAATGCCATTGTGATGTTCATTTCAGTGAAAAGGACATTGAGGACCTCTACTACGCTGTGTATGTGGGGAAAGTTGCGTGTGACTTTTCTTCCAACAGAGTAAGTACAGATATTTGATCACTGCACACGTGCACCTGTGTCAGCGTCTCTCCAGACATCCCCTTCCGTTAAAAACCTCCCTTAGGGGATCCCTGGGTGGCGCAGCGGTTTGGCGCCTGCCTTTGGCCCGGGGCGTGATCCTGGAGACCCGGGATTGAATCCCACGTCGGGTTCCTGGTGCATGGAGCCTGCTTCTCCCTCTGCCTGTGTCTCTGCCTCTCTCTCTCTCCCTCTCTCTGTGACTATCATAAATCAATAAAAAATTTTAAAAAAAAAAACCTCCCTTAGATGTCCCTCCTGATGGATGGTTACTTAACTAGAGAGATTTGGCACATCTTTTCTTAGTCTTTTGATTCCGATTCAAAACTTGCAGCACAAACCAGGTCAGAGACTTACTTTCAGTTAGAACTTATTGCCATTTATTCCTTTTTATAAATTTCTATAGATTATACTCTTATTTTTTAATGTTACTAATTGGTCTACAGCCGCAGATAATGGGTTTGTCCTGAGTACCTACCTTTTCGAATAACTTTGTAATATGGAAATGGTTTTGTGCATGTTCTTGGAAATACTTGTGTATGTATAGAAGGGAGGGGCTGATTATTTTTCTACAAAGTAATTTATGATTTCTAATTTTCTATTGTGCCTTGGATATGTGCCAAATGATGGGAAAGAAACAGTAAACCTGGGATCCCTGGGTGGCTCAGTGGTTTAGCGCCTGCCTTGGGCCCAGGGCATGATCCTGGAGTCCCAGGATCGAGTCCCGCATCAGGCTCTCTGCCTGGAGCCTGCTTCTCCCTCTGCCTGTGTCTCTGCCTCTCTCTCTCTCTCTCTGTCTCTCATAAATAGATAAAATTAAAAAAAAAAAAAAAAAAAAACAAGAAACAGTAAACTTTATGATTCTTAAAAAAAAAAAAAAAAAAAAGAATCAAGTAAGGGAGGGGAACCATGAGGAGCCGGACTAAAGCTGAGCAATGAAAGCCCCCAGGGCAGGAAAGCCCAGCCCTGCAGAAGCAGGAACTTTAAAAATCCGCGCTGGAGTTTTCCTGGACAGAAAAGTGCTCAGCAGGGAAATGGGGCAGAATCGCAGGAGGGGCAGTGAAGCCTCCAGGTTCCTGGAGCCACGATAAGAGGAGGGGCGCCGGGGTGTGGGTGGGGGGAAGCTCACCACAAATTGCGAGCTGATCTTGGTAAAAGGGTGGAGCGCCACAGCCCTCGGGGCATTTGGGAGAAGCCAATCGGTCAGACAGGCTGTGGCAGGACAGAGGTGGCTGAACCCCGTTCCTTCGGAAGAGATGGTTCCCGGGAGCACGGGTCCAGCAGCTCAGGGTCCGGGATCCGAGGGTGCCCGAGCAGGCAAAGCCGTGATCCTGTGTTCCTCTGGGACAGGCAGAAGTGGGGAGGGCACAGGACAGAGAGAACTCTCCTGCCACTAGGCACCCCCAAGCTATGCACCCACACTGGCCCTGGGAGCATCTAGGCCAGTGCGGACTGGGAGACTGCGGTTAGTTACTTGTGGGGAGCTCGGCTCCAGAGCTGGAAATCTGTCACCACTGTGGTTTTCCTCTTTGTTTCACTGGTGTTGGGGAGAGGTGGTGACTCCAGGGAAGGAGGGCCTCATAGGGTAAACAGCTCACACTAAGCCCGGCACCTGGTGGGGGATGGGCACACCTGAGAATCAGCGCAACAGGCCACTCCCACAGAAGCCCAGGTTGAAGGACAGGGGAAGAGCAACTTTACTTTTTTTTTTAAAGATTTTTTATTTATTCATTTATGATAGAGAGAGAGAGAGAGAGGCAGAGACACAGGCAGAGGGAGAAGCAGGCTCCATGCTGGGAGCCCCACGCGGGACTTGATCCCGGGACTCCAAGATCGCACCCTGGGCCAAAGGCTGGTGCCAAACCGCTGAGCCACCCAGGGATCCCCCAAGAGCAACTTTATTGACCAAGCAACGCTGGAAAGCTCCAGGACCAAGGGAAAATAGTATATAGGACAGAGGGTTCTTATTATTTTTCTTTTTTTTTTCCTTTTTCCATTATGACTCATTTTTTTATCAGACTAAAAACTTCGAATATTTTTCCTCTTTTCCCACCCTAACTACAATATTTTACCAGCTCTTCAATTTTAAGTTTTTTCCTTTTTGACTTTCATATTTCTACAATTACATGTCTTAGATATATTTTTCATTTCTGGATTTCCTTCAACATATTCAATTTACTTTGGGGAGGTACATGAGATATGGGTTTTTGTCCTGTTCTTTGCTTTTTCTGCCTCATTTTGTTTTACAATGCTGGAAGTTAGTACCTTCTAAAATACGACCAACATACACCCAGAACCAAGTGGAACACTGTGCTGGTTCATTCTGTGAGATTATGTTCTCTCTTCATTCCCATTCTGCCCCTCTCTTTTATATTGTTTATGTTTTGGTGGTCAGTGTTGGGGCTCTCTACAAGCATTTCTGATTTATATAAATTTGGGATTGAGCATCTTCAAACATATAGAACTTAATACACATAGAACCAAGAGGATCACCCTCTAAGACTCCTCAGGTAGACAACATTCTCTCTCCACTACCATCCTCACCACCACCATCCCCTCCATTTTTTTTTTTTTTTTACTCTTTTCTTTACTTTCTTTTCCCCCTTTTTCTTTTATCATCTTCTTTGGTTTTGGTTTTTGGCTTTTTATTTTTACTTTGTTTTAAAATGTGTTTTTCCCTTTAGTGGTCCTTTGTCTTATTTTGTTCTGTTCTTCTTTTTTTTATTTTCTGGTCTCTGACCTCTTCAGCATCATCTAAGGTATATTTTACTTAGGTCATGGTTGATATTTTTTACTAAGCCCACTCATACAGCCACACTGCACTGGACAAATTGACCACAAAAGAAGAATTCACCACAAAAGAAAAAAAAAAAAAAACTCTGTCACAGTTACAGAATTTGGATTTAAATATGATGTCAGAAATTCAATTTAGAAGTAAAACTATAAAGCTACTGGTGGCTCTGGAAAAAAAGCATAAAGGCCTCTAGAGACTTCATTATGCAGAATTGAGACCTAATCAGGCTGAAATTAAAAGTATATTAAATGAGATGCAATCTAAACTAAATGTTCTGACTGCTAGGGTTAATGAGGTGGAAGAATGATTGAGTGACATAGATGACAAGTTGATGGTAAGGAAGGAAGCTGAGGAAAAAAGAGAAAATAAGAGCCTATGAGGAAAAGCTTGATAGGGAAATAAATGATAGTCTGAGAAGGAAGAATCTACATCTAATTGGGATTCCAGAAGAGGCTGAGAGACAGAGAGAGGATCACAAAGTATATTTGAACAAATCATAGCTGAGAACTTCCCTAATCTGGGAAAAGCAAAGGGCATTCAGATCCAAGAGAGAGAGAGGACCTCCCAAAAATCAATAAAAGTTGTTCAACACCTCGACATTTAATAGTGAAACTTGCAAATTTCAAAGATGAATAGACAATACCTAAGCAGCAAGAGACAAGAGATTCTTAACTTATATGGCGAGAGATATCAGATTAACATCAGACCTCTCCACAGAGACCTGGCAGGCCAGAAAGGGCTGGCAGGATATACAGGGTCCTAAAGGAGAAGAACATTCAGCCAAGAATACTTTATCCAGCAAGGCTCTCATTCAGAATAAGAGAGATAAAGAGCTTCCAAGATAGGCAGAAACTGAAAGAACATGCGACCACCAAACCACCTCTGCAAGAAATATTAAGGGGGACCCTGTAAAAGAAAGAGGAAACCCAAAGAAATAATCCACAAAAACAGGGACTGAATAGGTATTATGATGACACTAAATTCATATCTTTCAATAGTAACTCTGAAGGTGAGTGGGCTAAATGATCCCATCAAAAGATGCAGGGTATCTGACTGGATAAAAAAACAAGACCCATCTATTTGCTGTCTACAAGAGGCTCATTTTAGACCTAAGGACACCTCCAAACTGAAAATGAAAGGTTGGAGAACCATTTACCATTCAAATGGTCCTCAAAAGAAAACTGGGGTAACAATCCTCATATTCGATAAATTAAAGTTTATCCAAAAGACTGTAAAACAGATGAAGAGGGACACTATATTATATTTAAAGGATCTATCCAACAAGAGGACCCAAAATCATTAATATTTATGCCCCTAATGTGGGAGCTGCCAAGTATATCAATCAATTAATAACTAAAGTAGAGAGATACTTAGAAAATAACACATTAATAGTAGGAGACTTCAACACAGCACTTTCAGCAAATGACAGATTTTCTAAGCACAACATCACCAAAGAAATCAGGGCCTTAAATGATACACTGGACCAGATGGATTTCACAGATATATACAGAATGTTCCATCCAAACGCAACTGAATACACATTCTTCTCAAGTGCACATGGAATTTTCTCTGGAGTAGACCACATACTGGGTCACAAATCAGGTCTCAACTGATACCAAAAGATTGGGATTATCCCCTGCATATTTACAGACCACAATGCTTTGAAACTAGAACTCAATCATAAGAAGACATTTTGAAGAAATTCAAGCATGTGGAGGTTAAAAAGCATCCTGCTTAAAGATGAATGGGTCAACCAGAAAATGAGAGAAGATTTAAAAAGATTCATGGAAACTGCTGAAAATGAGGATACAACTGTTCAAAATCTTTGGGATACAGCAAAAGTGGTTCTAAGAGGGAAATACATCACAATGCAAGCCTCCATTAAAAAATTGGAAAAAGCTCAAATACACACGCTAACCTCACACCTAAAGGAATTGGAGAAAGAACAGCAAGTAATGTGCAAAAGAATGAAACTAGACCATTCTCATACACCAGGCACAAAGATAAATTCAAAATGGTTGAACAATCTAAATGTGAGACAAGAATCCATCAAAATCCTAGAGTAGAACATAGGCAACAGCCTTTTTAACTTGGCCACAGTAACTTCTTATAAGATACATCTATCAAGGCAAAGGAAACAAAAGCAAAAAAATGAACTATTGGGACTTAATCAGGATAAAAAGCTTCTGCACAGCAAAAGAAACAATCAACAAAACTAAAACACAACCTACAGGATAAGAGAAGATATTTGCAAATGACATATCAGATAAAGGGCTAGTATCCAAGATCTATAAAGAACTTATCAAACTGAACACCCAAGAAACAAACAACCCAATCATGAAATGGGCCGAAGACATGAACAGACATTTCACCAAAGAAGACATACACATGGCCAAGAAGCACATGAGAAAATGCTCCACATCACTTGCCATCAGGAAAATACAAATCAAAACCACAATGAGATACCACCTCACACCAGTGAGAATGGCACAAATTAACAAGATAGAAACAACAAATATTGGAGAGGATGTGGAGAAAGGGGAGCCCTCTTGCACTGTTGGTGGGAATGCAAACTGGTGTAGCCACTCTGGAGAACTGTCTGGAGGTTCTTCAAAAAGTTAAAAATAGAGCTACCCTATGACCCAGCAATTGCACTACTGGGTATTTACCCCAAAGATGCAGATGTAGTGAAACGCTGGGACACCTGCATCCCAATGTTCATAGTAGCAATGTCCACAATAGCCAAACTGTGGAAAGAGCCTGGGTGTCCATCGAAAGATAAATGGATAAAGAAGATGTATACAATGGAATATTGGTCAGCCATCAGAAAGGATGAATACCCACCATTTGCTTCAGCATGGATAGAACTAGAGGGTATTATGCTGAATGAGAAGTCAATCAGAGAAGAAAAATCATATGGTTTCACTTATACGTGGAATATAAGAAATAGTGAAAGGGATTATAAGGGAAAGGAGGGGAACTGAGTGGGAAAAATTAGAGAGGGCAACAAACCATGAGAGACTCCTAACTCTAGAAAAGGAACAAAGGGTTGTGGAAAGGGAAGTGGGCAGGGGGGTGGGAGTAACTGGGTGATGGGCACTTGACGGGATAAGCACTGGGTGTTATACTATATGTTGGCAAATCAATCTTCAATAAAAACAAATGGAAAAAAAAACCAATAACATAACTGAGTACTTCCAAGAAGTCCAATATGACTTTTGCATGGCATATAAAGGCTAAGAGAAGAGAAGAAATAAATATAAAGTGATGGCTCTTAATAAGTGGTTCTCAAGCCAGGAGCCCTGGCATCAGTATCCCTTTTGGTCTTATGTATGATATATTTTCAATGACTATTTATTAATTCTTTTAAATTCAAGAGTGGTTCTAAAAGAAATTGTAAAAAATTCTGAGTCTACATCCTATTTATTTTGGACACGTATAGGAATATTTTTCCTCTGTGGTAAAATACAAAGATTTGTTATTTTTATCATCATCATCATCATCATCATTATCACCATTGTCATCACAATCATCATCATCATACTATCATCTTCATCACCATTATCATCATCATAATAATTTTATGCTAGTAACATCTATAGAAAAATGTTTAAGAAATTATAAAGAAAAAGAATCACTTTTGAATTGAGTGCAGCCTAGTAAAAGTCTACAACCTTAGAGTATGTTTCTTTAAGTAGATGCAAGAATGGAGCCTACACAAATGTTTGAATAGGATAACCTAGTTTCTAAAAAGAAATGTGTTCATAACCAAGGAAAATGAGCACATGATTAATAGTAAATAAAAATAAATTCCAATGTTTTACAAGCCATTTTTAAATATTTACATAGATCTGTATAGTGCTTAATCATGATATCATGAACTAGTTGATCAAATACCTGTGTTTATGGCTTTGTACATATGTGGGGGAGGAGGAGAGTAAGAAGACGAGAAGAAGGACAGGAGAGAGGAAAGGGTAAAGAAATCAACACAAAAACCTTGGATCATCTATTTCAGGAAACCAGCACTTTCTTGTCAATGATACTAGTTGGCAAAAGCTATTCCTTCATGTTTGTCATTGATTGATATGCTAAGGAATTTACAAGGAAAAATTATAAGTTGAACTGGAGAAACAGAGTCTGCCATGGGGTTTGCACATTTTCACTATTTAATGATAAAACTTTTAAAAGAAACTTAAGGCATTTAAAATAATCCCTAATACTTTATTTTAAAAGATAAATTTAAATAAACAAGGAGAGTTCAGACTCCATTCTATTTATGTTTCAACGCAAAATAAACAGAAAGAAGCTAAAAACTATAATCATTACTTGGATGGAGAATAGCGAAAATGTTGAATCTTTTATCCTTATCAAATTCTCTGATGAAACTAAAAACAAGAAGATGTTAATAGCCTCCTTGGTCATGATCATCATTAATGTGTATGCTGATTAGAGAATTCAAAAAAGACATAGTTCTTACAAGATCATACCATCGAAGTGTTCAAATCATTTGGTGCAAATACACAACTTACAGAAAAATGATGCAAAGGCTTCATTTGTTATTATTCACATGGGATTTAAGAGTTACTAAGAGTTCCTCAAGGTAATTAAGGTCAACAATTTTGTTTAACTAGGAAAATAAAGTTAGGAAAGCTTCTTGAAAGATTTAACTGTAGTTGCGTTTCTGATTTTACTATGTCACATTTATTCTTATCCTTCATGCATTCTGAATCTCTGCCATTCTACCAAATCTGTTTTCCAGATCACTAGTCAACAACCTAGCACCAAGTCAACAATTTGGCCATTCATCAGTATTTGATATTATTAACAAATTTCTTTTGAAAACCCTCTCCACGTTTGATATTTCTTTGCTCTCCCTTGCCACTACTACTTGACACTCCTCCCTAAACTCTTGATTTCATCCTCCAGCCTTTATCGCTTTTCTTGGTGTATACTTTCCACTAGTAATCTTTTGTTTTTCTTTCCTTGCAACTACAATATATTGATTGGCAACATCTAAATCTACACCCCCATACACAACTTCATCCCTGATATATATATATAATCTTGCATAATTAACTGACCAGTAGTCATCTTAAATTTTTTTTAAGTTTAAAACTATTACATTCTGACAAGTCCAATTTTCATATCACCAATGTAATTCCTTCGTTTGATGACTCTCCCCATTATTCATTCAAGTCAGAAGCCTTGTAGTTTGTCCTTATTCCACTTATCAACTACTCTCATTCCTAGTATCTACCTAGTCAAAAGGTACACTAATTATTTTTCCTTAAACCTATGGATTCTTTTCTTCCCTGCTCTCCAATAATCGCAATTTCTACCAAAGCCTACTATATCATACAAACTCATCAATCTCTTTTCCACATCTTAACAGAATGATTTTTCCAAAGTGTAAATATAATGAGAAGCTCTGCAAAAAAAAAAAGTGTGTAAAACCTGTATTGCCTCCCCAAAACCTTAAAGATAAAATAACAATCCTTTAGCATAGTGCTTAAGAGACTTCATGATATAATTTCTGTCTTAAGTTAAATAACAGCAATTAAAGTTCCTGTTGTTCACTTCATTACTATTTAGTCATGTTAAAGTTTCTTCCCTAAATAGGTTACCCTATATGTCTTTGGATCTTTGAACCTTTTACTTGAGAACATCTTTTTTCATCTGATAGCACCTATTAATTCTTTAGATTTCATATTCACATTCACCTTTGGGAAATTTTTTGATATCCAAAATCTGGAATGAGAGTTTCCTATCATGAAAATCCTAAAGGATTTGATTATCTGTTAGCTTTGTTGTCTTCTCCCCTAGATTTGCACACTTTGAAAGCTTTGGTTTTATAAGCTGTACTAGAAACTCATTAAATATTTATAGAAAAAAATCAGCAAGGTTTAGAGTTTCAGGCTCAACAAGAAAACAAAGGTATTAGGGCTAGAGTTCACTTTCTTAAACCTGTTCTGAATCTGGCAACCATCCCTTGAGTTAGGCAGGCAGCAACTTTTACTTGATTTTTTAAGTGAAGGAACAAAACCTCAGAGAGATTAAACAATCTTCCTGCAGACATACAACTTGTGTGATATGTGTTCTCATTACCCTTAAGCTAAACAGTAATGGGTGGGAGGAATAGTAGGAATATAAGTACATAATACTGACTGGAGTTTGATTCAGCTCAAGAAAATTTACTGAAAGCCTATGCTTAAAGCAATGTATTTTGGCAATACCTTTTCAATTTTGAAATAAGTTAAATTTATGAAAGAGTTATAGAGTATTATGGAGCTCATATATTCCCTTCTTTGGGCCTCCCTTCATGTTAGCAATTTATATACCAAGGGAATAATTGTCATTCAAAACACTATTAATTAAGCTAAGAAATATTATTCAGATTTCACTATTTTTCCCTCATAATGTATTTTTTCTATCCTGGAACCCAATCTAGCCTTCCACATTGTATTCTAATCTGAGCCAGCTCCTAATGATTTTGACAATCTTTGACAATTTTAGTGAGTACTAAACAGTTATTTTGTAGAATACTTGTCAATTTGAATTTGTCTGATATTGGTAATCCCTTATTATTTACATGGCATGAAAATTCGTTGACTATATTGCACAGTTTTTTGTAACCTATAAACAAAACAAAACCAAACTTCAAAAATCTATTTCTAATTTCCCCATTATATATTCTTTTTTTTTTAAGATTTTATTTATTTATTCATGAGAGACAGAGAGACAGAGAGAGAGAGAGGCAGAGGCACAGGCGGAGGGAGAAGCAGGCTCCACGCAGGGAGCCTGAAGTGGGACTCGATCCTGGGACGTTAGGACCATGCTCTGGGCCAAAGGCAGGCGCTAAACCACTGAGCCACCCAGTGATCCCCCCATTATATCTTCTATACCTGTAATATTCCATATGATAGCCATGAAATACATGTGGTTATCTAAATGTAAACTAACTAAAATTAAAATTTTACTTCATCATTTAAAGTAGCTGCATTTGGGGATCCCACGTCGGGCTCCTGGTGCATGGAGCCTGCTTCTCCATCTGCCTGTGCCTCTGTCTCTCTCTGTGACTATCATAAATAAATAAAAATTAAAACAAAATAAAGTAGCTGCATTTTAAGGCTGAAGGGCAACATGAGGCTACACACTTTTGTACTGGACAGTAGAGACTATAGAACATGCTAATCATCACAGAATTTGAGCAGCACTATCCCTGGACCATGATTGTACAAGACAACCTTCACATTCACATAGACATATTTTCTTGGTTATTGCTATAGACTGAATGTTTGCATCCCCCCAAAATTCACATGTTGAAACCTAATCCCCAGTGTGACGATATCTAAAGATGGGGTCTTTGGAAGGTAGTTATCACATGAGAGTGACCAGTACCTTTTTTACAAAAGGGACCCTAGAGAGTTCTATAGCCCCTTCAGCCACATGAGGACACAGAAAGAACAGAGTTTATGATTCAGGAAGTGTGTTCTCACCAGACATGAAATCTGCCAGTCTCCACCCTGGACATCCCAGCCTCCGGAACTGTGAGAAATTTCTATTGTTTATAAGCCATTTAGTCTATGGTATTTTTGTAGCAGCCTGAACGGAAGACAATTTCTTCACAAATTAAGAAACAATGTTAGTTTTGTTAATAACTACGTAGATCTCTCAATTATAAATTATTATGATTTCTTTTGTCATTTATCAATAAAATTTAGTCAACAATCCTTTGCTTAACTTAAGCAATCATAGAAAAAAAATAGGTACTTATATGCAGAGGATGCTATTTTAGTTCTTTATATACATTATCTTATCAAATTCTCACAACTCCATGAATTAGGTACTAAGAAAGTCTCGTTTCCACAAGAGGAAACTGAAGAAGAAAGTTGTCCAAAGTCACAGTCAGTAAATGATATGCCCATATTTATCTCTACTCTTGACCATTTTCGTATGCTATACCACCTGGTATGCCAATTTCTTTCTTGCCTTTTTTTTCCTTTTATGTTAAATTACTATTTCAAATTTCTGTATATATCCTGGGAAAATTCCTAAAATGCATAACAGGAATATTTGTTGTTCTATGCTGTTTGGGGGATGTAGAAATCAATAAAAATAAAAGTCATCAGTTATTAGTTATCACCCTAGTTATTCTAAGGAATACTTTTTAAGTTTAACAGCATAATGTAAATGTTCACCTGGTTTTAACAGAATCTGAGAAGATTTAGAAAAAATTAAGTTTTGAGCAGGAAGTAAGCTTATTTAGGTAAGTACTGAAGGTTGCTTTAAAATAGTCTTGAAGGGGTACCTGAGTGGCTCTGTCAGTTAATCTGCCTTCAGCTCAGATCATGAGCTTAGGGTCCTGGGATCAGCCCCATGTCAGGCTCCTCGCTTAGCAGGGAGCCTGCTTCTCCCTTTCCATCCTGCTCATGCTCTCTCTAAGATAAATAAAATCTTTTTATTTTTTATTTTTTTTTAAATAAAATCTTTTTAAAAAATAAAAATAAGATAGTCTTCCAGAGAAGTAAGAAATAAATTATATTGTTCTGACTGAAAGGGAACTAGAGAATGAGGTTTGCTTCCAAAGTCCATCAAGAAGACTGTGATTTGTTGCATGTTTTCTTGTATTATTTCCTTTCTCTTTTTGTAAGATTTTGTTTATTTGTTTGAGAGAGAGAGCATGCACACCAGCAGAGGAGGAGCAGAGGGAGAGAGAGACAATCTCCAGGAGATCCTTCATGGAGCACAGAGGCAGACTTGTGGCTGGATCCCACCATTCTGAGATCATGACCTGAGCCCAAATCAAGACCCTTAATTGACTGAGCCACTCAGGTGCTCCTGTTACTTCCCTTGTAAATGAAAATGCATTCTTGTCCTTAGGTGTGGACTTGACCTTAGCATTCCCCAAAGTTAAAGTAACATCCAGCTCATTTATTTAAAGAGTGTCCAACCAGACCTTGGGAAGAAAATGTCATTGATTTATCTGCCATCTCAATTTAATGGAAGCAATAGTGGACAACTGGGAATTGGAAAATGATCATTAATGTTAATGATAATTCACATTATTGTGCCTGGCAAGACTTAAAACTATAAATTAATAAAATATTTAGGGGCAACTGGGTGACTCAGTTGGTTAAACATGGTACTCTTGATTTGGGCTCAGATCATAAGCTCAGGGTCTTGGGATTAAGCACTGAGTTGGGCTCTCTGCTGAACATGGAACCTGCTTGGGATTCTCTCTCTCCCTCTCCCACAAACTCTGTCACTCCCCTCCCCCAAAAAGTAAATAATAAAATATTTTATTTTATTAAAATATTTATTTATTTATTTATTTATTTATTTATTTATTTATTTAAGACAAGGAGTGTGCAAACGTGAGCTGAGAGAAGGATAGAGGGAGAGGGACAGTGAGAATCTCACGTAGATTTAGACTCCCTGCTGAGCAACAGCCCAAGGAGGGGCTTCATCCCAGGACCCCAAAATCATTTCCTGAGCTGAAATCAGGAGTTGAAGTCTTTTTTTTTTTTTTTTTTTTTTTTAGGAGTTGAAGTCTTAACCAACTGAGCCACTCAGGTGCTTCTTAATAAAATATTTTTAAATCACCACTCCTCAAAGTCATTTTCATTTCATTAAAACTGTAGACCTCTCAAATGCTCAAAATTATTTCACTCCAATTTATATAGAGTATTCCTGGGTTAGATACTTGAGCTAATCATAAGCAGTCATATTCAGAAATGTTAAATTTCATCTGTTCTGGTGGGTATTTCAAAATTTGTGATGCTCCATCTCTGGGTAAGATAACATTTTCCCTATTTCTTCTGTTCTGCACTTTATTTGTACTTTACTTACTTTGTGAATGCCCTCTTCTAATATCTTCTATGCATTTATTTTCTTCTTCCTCCTTAATTGGAGGAAGACTTCCTGATAAACTGTAAGTCTCTAGTAGTTTTTATCTTACAGCCACTGCACTTAACTTGCTGCTATGTTCCCTTCTTTCTGCCAACTACTGATAGAGCTTACTTCCTCCTCTCCCTCCCCTGCCCCTCGAAAGTAATCCAGGAGACACAAAGTGCTTGCTCAGCCTGTTAAACCAGGACATCAATTTTTTAGTGCTCAATAATGAAACAGGCTGACTCTGCAAGGAAACTATAAGGAATTGCCCTGCTAACCCTTGCCCAGCTCATCTACATTTATTGATGATAACATACTATTTCATAATATTTTCTTGGGGGAGAGTATAGTAACACTAATGCTCCAATTTTAGGAAACTGAATTAAATGCCATATAAGCTATATAAAATCAGTGATTTTATTATCATATCATTAATGACTACCCTCTCACTGCATGAACATAAATATTTCATCATTAATGTTTGGATTGGTGTGCAAGCTAATTTGCAATATAACTTTTCATCACTGGAAATTTTCTATTACCTTTACACTTAATTTTAGAAAGTATAAATTTTGGATAAAAACATATAGTTTGCTATTTCATCCCCTAAGATGATATAATCTAGAAAGTAGATTATAAATATCTTCCATGGTAGTCATCACTTCCAAAACTTCAAATTTTTCATAAATTATTCCTTAATTTAAATGATTAGGGGTCAGCACCACTTCCAAACTAAGCTAACAATTGTGGCAGGGGATTGTGGCAAAAGCATCATATAGACCAATGTTGCATTTGAGTCAATATTCTTTCTTAAAAGGTGCCACAGGTTAAGTGAGGCAGTTGGCCTTCATTGGATGGTCCATTCATGTCTTCAGTAATCCAGGGTATTCATTTCTCCTTACATTTTTTATTATATGTATTTTATTTGTTTAATTTTGAGCTAAAAGATTGACATTCTTCCCTTTTTCATTTTCAGTGATGGTAATTCAAGTTTTCAATTAATTAATTTTTTTTTATTTTCAAACCATTTGCTTTTCTTATGCATTTATCTTAGCCACTACTGTGGTCATTTAGTGCAAGAGAAAAAATAAGCAAGTGTCTAATTTGGAATGTATTCAAACTACCACTCTCAGCTTTTTATCAAGGATGTTATCATAAATAACAGTCTTCTTCCCTTGATTTTCACACACTATGCTCCTTTTCTGTGACATGTGAAGTACATTCATTGGCAGAAACTAAGCAGGAAAATATAGCTTGCCTGGATGAAATGCAGCAGTGCAGAATTCACTTGTGACCCATTAATTGACCCCCAATAAATCTAGTTGCTTTCCACATTTGATGATTTCTTCTTAAAATATATTCCTCCTCTGACATCTAAGACAATATATTCTCCTATTTTCAATATATTCTCCATCACTGTTGTTTGATCCCTTACTCTATTTTTCTATCCTCCTATCTATCCTGTAAATGCAAGCGTTTTTCAGAGATATGGCAAAATAATCTCCATCTTCCTGCTGCCCACACTCTCCCCAGGACACCCACAACTCACAGTTGCACATGCCTTCAGTTATCATCTACATGCTAGAAAATCCTAGATCCCTAATTCTTGACAGCACTTACCCCCAAGCTTTATGCTCATTTGGTAACTGCTTACCAAACACCTCTATGGCCACATCCCATCGCCATTATATTACAGAGTCCTCTTAATACTGCTCATGTTGATGAAAAATGGTACAGTCATTTGCATCCAGCCAAAAACCTGAAGGTCATCCCTAAAACCTCAGATTCATTCCATCTCTTTTAAAACCAATAAATTTCCAAATAATATTGCATTTTCTAAACATAATCTCTCACCTGTCATCTTTTCCCCATCATCATTGTCAAATACTTGTATAACATATCATTCAAAGGATTTCAAAAATATTGACTGATTTTTATATGTTAAGTACTATTATCGACACCATTTTATAATTTATTATTATTTATTGATGAACCAAATAGATATTTTGACCTACAAAAATGGCAATTTGGTACATTTTAACCTAATTGTTTTTATCTTTAGGAGAAATCCCAATATTCCTAATATGTTCATGGTCTCTGAGCTGTCTCCAACTCAACCCTCCAGGCCCTGCTTATGTATTTACTTTCTAAATATAGTCATAATGCCAAATTATAACTCTATTTTTTCTCAATCACTAGCTTTTGCCCATGGAAGATTTTTCCATGGTACATTGTCTCCTTTCCCCATTTGTTTGTTCAACTCATTTAGTTAGATATTCTTATTGAATTCTCATTTCCTTTGTGTAGTCCTCTCTACTACAGCAAAACTCCCTCAAAGGCAAGAATCACATGTGACTTACATTTAAATTCCTGGTTTTAATGCTGTGACTGCCACATGATAGAAACATACGTATTGATTGAGATACTGTTTTTGAGTTCTATGCCTGTAAATTTGTATTTATTGTTTCTGATGTATAAAAAAGATTGTTAAGCCAATTTTATAAATTATAAAACTGAGGTACAGTGAGGTTAAATTCCTGGACCTAAAATATATGCTTAATAAATATTAGACCTCAAAATCAAACCCAGATTTGCAGACTCCAAAATTTAGGAATATTCAGCATTATTCCATATTTCCAATAAGGTATAGAAACTAGGCCAATATAAGTCAACTCAGATGGTTAAAAATTGTCTTCAACAGGGCAGCCCGGGTGGCTCAGCGGTTTAGCGCCGCCTTCAGCCCACGGCCTGATCCTGGAGACCCGGGATCGAGTCCCACATCAGGCTCCCTGTATGGAGCCTGCTTCTCTCTCTGCCTATGTCTTTGCTTCTCTCTCTCTCTCTCTCTCTCTCTCTCTCTCTCTCTCTCTCTCTCTCTCTTCCTCTGTGTGTGTGTGTGTCTGTAATGAATAAACAAATAAAATCTTAAAAAAGATTAAAAAATAAAAAAATAAGAATAAAAATTGTCTTCAAAATAGTTAAGGTCATGGATTTAATTCCTATAAAGACTTCTAGTAGACAATATACAACACAGTTTTGACACTACTACTAAATTTAATTTGACACCCATCTCAGGAAGAATCATATGAAATAAATTATTCACTATTAACTAGTGAATTATTAGATGAATATTACCTTTTTATTAGATGAATAGTACCTTTAAGAATTTCTAAAGTCTCAGTCTGGTATTGTTTTCTATTTCTGTTACCTTCATTTAATTTTTTTAAAAGTGTGTGTGTATGTGTGCATGTGTGTGCAAGTACTGTGAACCTAGAGGAATATTCAGAAGGTAATATTCCAGTGAAAAGAAGTATTTGAAATCATTTTTCTGTTTCCTTGTCACCCTTTTTTCTTTAAAATGTGTCATTTTCCAAGTAGTTAATTTAGTATGATATCATGTCACACGTGTATAGAAAAATATGTCATTAAGGAAATACAGATTCAAACTATAATGAGTTACCCCTTTACCTGCATTAGAATATCTAAAACTTAAAAAGATTTACCACACCAAATATTAGTAAATATTTGGTGAAACTTGATGTCCCATTCATTATTGGAATATAAAAAAGTACAACTTTGAAAAAGTTTGGGAATTTACATGTCCCATATGATCTCGCCATTCTACTATGAGTATTTGCTCAAGAGAAAATGGTGCTCTTAAAAAGACTTGGATGCAAATGTTCATAGCAGCATTATTACTAATAGCCAAAAACTGGAAACAATCCAAATGCTCATCAACAGGTGAATGGCAAAAACAAAGAAAAGCAAAACAATTGTAGTATCTCCTTTACAATAAAACAGTACTCATCAATAAAAGGAAGAAAGTACTTATACAGACTACAATATGAATGAATCTCAAAACTGTTATGCTAAGCAAAAGAAATGAGACAAAAAATAGTACATACTATAGGATTCCTTTAATCTGAAATTCCAGAAAATGCTAATTAGTCATAGTGACAGAAAGAGTCCCAACAGTAATGGGGAATAGAGATGAGTGTGGGGAGAGACAAAAGGAGGCATTACAAAAGGCAAGAAGAAACTTTTGGGGAAATGGTATGCTAATTATCTTAATTGTGGTCATGATTTCACAGATATACATATGCCCAAAACTATCAGATTGTACAATTTAAATATGCACAATTTGCTTAGTCAATAATATTTTATTAAAGCTGTTAAGAAAAAAAAGAGGAAAGATATTTTAATCAAAACAGAGGTTTAAAAAGTGATATGGAGGGCAGCCCAGGTGGCTCAGTGGTTTAGCGCCACCTTCCGCCTAGGGTATGATCCTGGAGACCCGGGATCCAGTCCCACGTTGGGCTCCCTGCATGGGGACTGTTTCTCCCTCTGCCTGTGTGTGTCTCTGCCTCTCTCTCTCTCTCTCTCTCTCTCTTCTCTCTCTGTGTCTCTCATGAATAAATAAATAAAATCTTTAAAAAAAATTAAAAAGTGTTACAGAGAGCTTAATATAGTGATTCATGAAGATACTAGCAGGAAAAAATGAAAAAACATGGAAAGGAATGAATAAAACTGTCATTATTTGCACATAACATGACTGTGTATATAGGACACATTAGGAAATTTATTTTAGGGAAGCCTGGGTGGCTCAGTGGTTGAGCCTCTGCCTTTGGCTCAGGGCATGATCCCAGAGACCTGGGATTGAATTCTGTGTCAGGCATCTGCAGGGAGGCTGCTTCTCCCTCTGCCTATGTCTCTGCCTCTCTCTGTGTGTCTCTTATGAATAAATAAAATGTTTTTTAATAAAGGAAATTTATTTTAAAAATCGATCATTATTAATTAATTAATTTAGCAAGTCAGCATAAAATTAATTTTATATATCTAGTAATCATAAACAATTTGAAATTTAATTTAAAATTAACCAAATTTTAAACAATTAAAAATATCCTATCAAGTGTCTGAATAAATTTAACGAAAAAATATGCAAGACCTACACACTATGAAAAATTGCTGAGATAAATTAGAGGGAACAAATAAATTGAAACATATACAATGTTAATGGAACTAATCTACAGATTCAATGTGATCTCAAAATCCCACAGGCTTTTTAAAAATATATTGCAAGCTGCTTCTCAAAATAGTATTGAAATACAAATGATCTAGAATAACTAATAGAACAAGAGAAGGAGAATGACATGAGAAGAAGGAGAAGAAGGTATTTCAGAAAGAAAACTAAGTTGGAGGACTCTCAAAAGTATCTGATTTCAAGACTTACTATAGAGATAGTATAGCATTGGATGAAGGATAGCCAAACATATCACTGGAACAGAATAAATAGTCCAGAAATAGAATCAGGCCTATATAGTTCATAGATTTTTAATCAAAGCATTAATTTAATTACTTTTTGAAAAGGAAAAAAAAATTTAAAGATTTTATTTATTTACTTGAGAGAGAGAGCGCACAAGTAGGGAGAGGAGCAGAAGGAAAGGGAGAAGCAGACTCCCCTGATGAACAGGGAGTCCCATTTGGGGCTTTATCCTAGGTCCCAGAGATAATGACCTGAGCCAAAGGCAGACACTTAATCAACTGAGCCACACAGGCACCCCAGGAAAATCTTTTTAATAAATAATTCTTATAATATTGGGTATCTATATGCTAAAAAGACCTTTGTCAATATCATGTTTCATATACAAAAGTTAATTCAATATAAAATATTGAAAATAAATGCTATTGAATAAGTATACATACTAGAATGGCATAGTTTTAGAGAAAGCATTTGACAAAATACAGCATCCATTCCTGATCAAAACTCTTCAGAGTGTTGGGGTAGAGGGAACATTCCTCAACATCTTAAAAGCCATCTATGAAAAGCCCACAGAAAATATCATTCTCAATGGGGAAGCACTGGGAGCCTTTCCCCTAAGATCAGGAACAAGACAAGGATGTCCACTCTCACCACTGCTATTCAACATAGTACTAGAAATCCTAGCCTCAGCAATAGACAACAAAAAGAAATAAAAGGTATTCAACTTGGCAAAGAAGCAGTCAAACTCTCCCTCTTCACCGATGACATGATACTCTACATAGAAAACCCAAAAGACTCCACCCCAAGATTGCTAGAACTCATACAGCAATTCGGCAATGTAGCAGGATACAAAAATCAATGCC